>NW_017729014.1:3955927-3963065 GCF_001723915.1 Gavialis gangeticus | reverse complement strand
TGTGTATGTGTGTGTGTGTGTGTATATATATATATATATATATATATATATATATATATATATATATATATATATTAGGGCTGTATGAAGCTTCAGTCCCTGATTCAAGTTGGAGAAGATTTGGCCCGATTCAGTGGCCGAATCTCTGAATCCAAATTCAATCAGGAGACTCGTTAATCTCTCCGAATCAATTTGGAAAGAGTCAGAGATTTGGTCATAGACACAGCTTTAAATATTTTTTCTACATACCTCAAGGTACCTGGTGGTTTGTCAACGCTGCAATGCTGGGGTAAATGGAGTGTCCCACAGGCACTCGGCAGCAGACCCAGAAGTGAACCAGAAGTGCTTCCAGTCCGCTTCCCGGTCTTTCGGGGAGCGTGCTTGCCCTCCCCCTCCTCCCCCCCCGGCTCAGGGGTCATGTTCCAGGTCAAATTAGCCAAATCAGTTCCAAATCCTATCAACTGAGCAGAACTCAATCATTCCAAAAAACACATTGATTAAGCAAGCAGAACTCAATTGTTCTAAACACCATGTATGGTATTACAGCCAATGAGAATCCTTCATCCCAGACCTATCACCCTGGGACTTCAGATGCTTCCAAATCCATTGGCAGACATCCTATGTGCAGACCCAAGCCTGGAGGTCTTGGGGTTTGGATGCCCCCAGCTACTACAGGCAAGCATCCTCCATCCCAGACTCTTTAGTCTGGGACTTCCGATACTCTCTACACTCAATCTTAGCCTACAAGAGGCTGAGGAGAACCTACCACAAGGATAGGTTAGCACTGCCCATAAGCAGCACTTTATTTTTTTGCAAAAATATTTATTTCTATATGTAGAAATAAATATATAGATATAACTGTCACTCTAACAACCTATCAAATGACCGCTGTAGTTCACTTGGCAGATCAAAACGTATTTTGACAGTTAAACAATTGTAGTCCTGTTACACAGTTCACACTGTGCACCCACACACCATACACTCGCACACCTATCTACCATTCCAGTGCTCCAGCACTATCACTAATTGTTCTTTCAGAGGGTTTGCCTCTGAAAGTCTATACCAGTCCCTTCTCCACCATATGAGGTCTTCAATTTCTTTCCCATCATCCTCTTCTGTCTCTCTGTAGTACCAGTACATTTCACACCACCCGATTTTAATACAGTCCTTGATTCTAGGGTCCAGGTGTCTGTATATGAGCAGGTTCCTGGCTTTCTACGGGGCATGCCTGAAGCAGGAGAGGAACTGTTCAAAGCAAGCTGTTGGGGCTCCTTGCTATTTGGTCAAGTGCCTGTAGAGGATCATTTCTCTGGTGATGGTTTTGAAAACTTGTCACTACCAGAAGGAGTGCACAGACTTTCTTCCACACATTATAATCAATATATATCATGTTAATTATTATATTCTTGCAAATTAATTTCTGACTTTGGCCCTTAAGAGCCCACAAAGCTTGCATTCACTCACAGCTTGAACTCTTTCCCCTGGAGGTCTTTCTGTGACAACAGGCCAGCTTCACCCCAGATCCCTTCTTAAAGCCTTCCCTGTTCCTTCTCTCCTCACAACAGACTCTGTGTCACTAGGACTACTTGGCCTGGGCCCTAGGCTGCCCAGAGATAAAAAAAAAAAAGATGTTACCTTACCGTGATAGGTTTAGACACCCCCTTGGACATCAATATCACTTAAAGCCTCAAATTAGCATCTGTTTTATGCACAACTATGTAAAATAGCTACTTCATGGTAGAGGACAGGTCCCATAATGTCACAATTACACGTTGAGAATGATTCAGTGTCATCTTACATGCTAACACACCAATTTCCTTGTTTTTTATGAAAACAAAATACCAAGAATTCTGGTGAGCGATGTCACAGGGAAGGGGCCAACAGTACACACAGGTGCTGAGGCAGGGGGCCCTTACTTTGCAGGGGCCCAGGGCAAATTGCCCCAGTTGCCCCACCCCTCTGGGCAGCCCTGGTTTACATGGGCAGAAGGAGACTGCGAATAATAGCAGCAGACTTCCATAGTATGACTGAAGTGGGAGACAGAACTGGGGAAGGAGGAAATGAAGCCTTAAACAGCTCATCCAGGCTGTTAACAAATATAATTAAAAAAGAGCTGTTAAGAGATATGTGGACAGGGGAGAAAGTTTTCACTAGAATAGACCCAAGTGGAAAGAAACAATCAGGAATTGACTTTGTTTGTGTCAAAAGAAATAGGGATTAGGAAGAAAGAAACCATACATGTGACTTTTAGTGATCACCAGATGCTGAAGGTGGAAATGAGTCTTGGTAAGAGCCCCTTGAGAGGGAAGGGACTGTGGAAGTTAAATGGGTGGCTATTACAAGATGAAGAGCTATGTCAAAGATGCACAAAACCAGTATAAAGGGTGGCAAACACTGAAGAAATATTTTGCAAGTACTGAGGATGGCGAATGATGGTGAAGAAGAGCGTGGGATAATTCTTCTGGGAGGGAGGCCAAAGATGCATGGGGGAAAGAGGTGAAAAGAATGAAAGAGCTCAGCGAGCTGCAAAGAAAGATGCATGAGCTGCCACAGGAAACCACAGAAGGAAGACAGATATGAGAAGACCTAGAAGAAAACAAGGCAAAAGTTAGAAACCTGGTTTAAAAGAAGAATGAGAGAGAAAATGTTCTTTGCACAAGCACTTTGAGTGGGAGAAAATTAGGAGTGGTTCCGATACTTTTCAGTCAAGGTGAAGGTGTCAAAAGGAGAGCTTGAAGTGGTGCATCAAGGTGGTACCTGGATGGAAAATCAGGAGGAGGTGTTGGAGGTAAAAAAAAGATTTTATAAAGAGCTATACTAGAAGAAGGAAACAGACAGGAGGAGGATAAAGGATTTCTTGGAAAAGACTGAAAAGAAAGTAGAGGAGAAGCAAGCAAAGAAGATGAAAGCAAAGATAAGCTTAAAAGGAAGTGGAGGAGTGTTTAAAAACCTTTAAAAGAGGGAAATCATCAGGAACAGACAGACTGCCTATGGAATTTCACAAGAAGTTTTGGGCACAGGTAGGGAGGCATGTACTGGAAGTTTTCAAGGAAATAGTGGAAACAGGAGAAGCAGGAAAAGATATTGCAAGAGGCATTGTGATCTTACTCTTCAAGAAAGAAGAGAAGAAACTCCTGAAAAACTGGAGACTGTTTACACTTCTATACATGGGTGATATAAATGTAGTTGTTAGAGCTAGACTTTCCATGGAAAGAGTACTAAAGCATACATCAAAGTATGGAGAAGCAGCAAGACCTCAGCTAAATATACTGAAAAGGACCACAGTGAGAGTATGGACCTGGAAGGACTTGGAGAAGTTAGGCCTTTAAAAGAGAGGGAGAGAGAAATCAGAGTGCTAGGGATCCTGATGGATGTTGAAGGAAGAGGTAATACGGCATAGGAAAAGGTGACAGTAAGGCTATGGCAAATACTTTGATTATGGTCTGGAAGGACACTGTCCTTTACCAGAAAAGTGGTGACATTTATCAATTTTTCTATATACAGGAATTCTACTCCCACTAATGTGGTGGCAGATAGCAAAAGTACAAAGGGAAATGTGTATGTTCCGGAATGCTAAAAAAGAAAGGTTGGCTAGATCTGAACTGTACAAAACAGGGGAGATGGGGGCTGCCAGGCATGGGATTGTTTGTCTATGCAAAATATGTAAGTGTGATATGCAAGGTAGTAATGGAAGGAGAGGGAAAAGCAGTGTGTATCACCTAGTTTCACACAGATGCAATTTTGAGGAAATGGAATGTATATCAGACCTCCATGAAGAGTCCATGGGTGTGGCAACCACTCATTCATTACATCAGGATGAAAGGATTCATGCAGAGGTATAAAATAGGGACAGTAGGGCTGGAGGTCCTGAAGGATCAAAAAAATTGATGAAGCAGCACGGGAGAAAGACAGGATGGTGTCAGTAGGAAATTTCACAGGACAAGTGAAGAAGGTGTGGGGAGCAGGTAAACAATTAGAAGATGAACATGCTGACTAAGTGTGGCTGGTTATAAGAAATAGGGGCCACTGCTTTCTGAGCATCACCAAAATAAATCTGTCTTTTCCATGGGAGATGGTACTATATGAAGTCATACCAAAAGAACTGGAAGAAATGTTACTAAGGACTTTATTAACATGTGTTAAAACTAGTTTATGGAAAGTAAGAAACCTCTGAGTGTTTAAGGGATTGATTTTCACTGAAAGAGTGTCTGAAACCAGGGCTGCATAAAGTGAAATACTATATCACTCAGGGCAAGGAAAAATTGATGTATGTTGTTTAAGAGTTTAATATATCTAGTAGAGCTGTGCAAAGTTTTGGGTGATGACTCGATTCAAAGGAGATTTGACCCAATTTGGTGGCTGAATCTCCAAATCTGAATTGAATCAGGAGACCAATTAAAAGGTCCAAACCGATTCGAAGCTCTTCGTATCTTTGGAAAATATTCAGAGAGTTTCGATGATTCGGCCAGTCGCCACCTGATGGCTGCCCTGCCCACCCCAGGTTCCAGTACTTCAAAAAAAAACCCTCAACTCACTGGGTGCTGCTAGGTGTGTGTGTGGGGGGGGGATCCCTGCTGCCCCCCACTGCACCAAGCCATGTGGGGGGCTCTTCACAAGCCCCCTGACCCCCCTTGCTCCCCCAGCCCCCCCACAGGTGTCCTGTCCTCCCCAGCTCTGGCTCTTTAAGAAAAAAGAATGGATAAAAGCCTCAGGACTTGCCGCTCTTGCCGTGGCCTAGGGGCTTCAGGGGGCATGTGGAAGAGCCCCACACATAGCATGGGGCAGTGGGGAGCAGCCGGGATTACCCCCCACCAGGCAGGAACCGTGAGTGCAGAGTTTTTTCTTTTTTTTTTTTTGCCTTAAAGGGCCAGAGCCACGGTGGGCGGGGCAGCCCTGGGGGGGCTGGGACAGTGGGGGAGGCCTGGGGGGCTTGTGCAGAGCCCTGACCATGCAACGTGGGGCAGTGGGGGGCAGCAGGGATTGCCCCCCACATGGCAGCACCTGCTGAGCTTGTGCTTTTTTTTTTTCTTCCAAAGAGCCAGAAGCTGGGGCGGGCAGGACAGCCATTGCCGGGCTGGGAGAGCCTGGCGGATTCAGAGATTTGGCCCAATCAATTCAGGACAATGATTCAAATCACCGAATCGAAACACTGCCCCCCAAATTGGATAAATCTGAATCCAAAGCAAATACTAGCCACTTTGCACAGGCCTAATATCTAGTTGCATGCTTTTGATATGCAGTTGTTTCTGTGATATGATTCCTTGGTTTAAAAAGGATGCTCAATATGTATAGCTTTGTAAGTGTAGGGTAATAACTGTGTTTTTAATATAATTGGTAAAAAAAAAAAGGGGGGGGGGGCAATTCCCATCATTTTTGGCACCAGGGGAGGGAGTTGGAGCTCTGATCTCTCTGTGTACCAGTCTGGTATTGCAGTACCTCCAGGCCCTGGGGAAACAACTGCTCAATTTTGTTAAGGGCTGTACACACACAAAAAAGTTCCCATCAGCATCTCAGCCATTGGCTAAGTTCATGTGCAAGTAGTATTTATGGCACCAAAGGGATGATGTGCAAGGCCTGGTGCCAGTTCACCATGTAGGGAACACCTGTCAAATTTTTTTGAGAGTCAAAAAAAAAAAAGGCTCCTATCAGCATGTTTGCCCAGTATGGGCAATGTGTTTTACAGGCATGCTCAGTGTTGGCTTCATTTAACCAACCAGTTGGTTTCCATTACTGACAACATGCTGCTTTTAGCAGCAGTTTAATGATAGACAGTGTATTTAATGAGGTTTCCTTGTATGTGAATATAAGATGCTTTTCCCCCTATGCTGAGGGAAAAAGTCCTGTCCTATACCTGAGTAAATATGGTAAATGAAGGTTATAAATGCAATTTTCATTTGGAAAAATAAACACCATATATTCAGACTCTGCTGTTACGCTGTGGTTATTAGTTGTCATAACACATTATGTTTTTCTGCTCATAACTGATTAACTAATTCCATGAATTAAGTTCTGTTCTCAGTTCCATCCATCAAATGCCATCAAAAAAAGGATGTAGCTGACAAAAATTTGGCAAGCAGTTTTCAAAATACAGTATGCTTAGTAAGATGCTGCAGTCTGGGGTGATAAGTATTGGGTGACGAGGCTTTGAGAGACTAGACAAGCCTACTGGGGCCTATCATACTTTGGAGGAAGATGTAGACTGGTGAGCTCTATTATTCTGAAGAAATAGGCAGGAGAAATCAGATTGGAAAGGACCTCTTGGGCCATCCGGTCAAGTGTCTTCCAGAATTCAGGGAAGAACAATGAAAACAGAGACTTCAAGCTCCACTCTGCTAGTCCTGCACTGACTGCTCCACCCTGCTTATGGCTAAATAGTTTAGTCATTCTAGCAAACTGTGAGCTTGTTTTCCCCCGCTGTAGGCAACTATCCACTACATAGGGTAATGTTAGATTTCCCTTCAAGCACCTTGTGGTAAACATTTTTCTTCTTGGCTGTGCTAAGCATGAAAAACTCATTACAAAGAAAGATTCATTAAACCCTATCTTCTCATGCTCAAGGTCTAGCATACAAATGTAGTAGAATGTAATATGCTGGCTTTATTTACTGGACCATATGTTTGCCCTAAGAAAGCAGTTGCTTCTTAAAGAGCACTTCATAGTTTCTAGGGTCTGAAGGGACTGGAGCAGATCATCAAGTCTGAGCCCCCCGCCATGGCAGGAAAGAGTACTGGGGTCAAACGACCCCAGCAAGGTGTTCATCCAGCCTCCTTTTAAAGACCCCCGGGGTAGGAGCCAGCATCACTTCTCCTGGAAGTTGGTTCCAGATCCTAGCCACCCTGACAGTGAAGTAGCGCCTCCTGATATCTAATCTGAATCTACCCTCTGCCAGCTTGTGACCGTTATTTTCTAATCACTCCTGGCAGTGCTTGGGGGAACAGGGACTTCCCCAGTGCCTGCTGGTCCCCTCTGACTAGTTTGTAACCAGCCACTAGATCCCCCCTCAGCCTTCTCTTTTATGGAGGTTGAACAGGTTCAGGTCCCGTAGCCTCTCCTCATAGGGCCTGCCCTGCTGCCCCCTGATCATGCGAGCGGCCCTCCTCTGGACCCTCTCCATGTTGTCCACATCCCTCTTGAAGTG
>NW_017729014.1:3953401-3955843 GCF_001723915.1 Gavialis gangeticus | reverse complement strand
TCTCATCTGCCCACCCCTGTAACCTGTCTAGGTCTGATTGCAGCCTATTCCTCCCTTCTAGTGTCCCAACATCCCCCCACATCTTCGTGTCATCAGCAAATTTGAACAGGGTGCTTTTTACCCCCTCGTCCAAGTCGCTGATAAAGATGTTGAACAGTGTGGGCCCGAGGACCGAGCCCTGCGGAACCCCACTGCCCACTTCTTTGTTGTGACTTTGCAAACGTACATAGACTTTTATTATTATTATTATTATTATTATTATTATTATTTTTGTAGACCTCTAACAATTTCTCTTACAATTTGGCAAAGAAGAAGTATGCTACTCTGGGTTTTCTGCTTTGGCATGAGTTGGGGATGCAAATGGAGATGCTTAACACTTCTTGATGATTATTACAAATAAAAATACATTGGTAAAAAAACATGCCACAAATGTGAGCTTTCTGTAATCTATAAACTTTTTCCATGTTGTATTGTACTCCTCTAAAACAAAAGAGGCTATTATTGTTCAGATATTATTTAAATATTTCTGTCGGGAAATGCTGCATGAAGTGGAGAGACAATAGCTGGTCTGACACAAGATTTATTAGAGAAAGTTGGCAATGATATTTTTGTAGTGAACAAAATATGTTTGTAAAGATTATACCAGATTTACAGTGATTAATAATGGATTGGACATGGCAGACATCAAAGGGTTTGGCTGCCTTGCAGTTCTGCGGTGGATTGACTTGGAATAGAAGATTAACTCTAGTGTCTCAAATACTCGTTCATTAAGAGAATGATATTTTCTGCTGGGCAGTAGAAAAGAAACAACAGCTAAAAACAGCATGCCTGGGTATGTAGCCAAAGCTAAAACCTAGACAGTTAACTGATAGCATATGAGGAGAATGCATAGAAGTGCGCTGAATGTGTCCTACCTTAAGACCTAGAAAACTGACAGAAACATTCTCTATATTTATTTAGGACGAGAGGGTCCTTTGTGCTAGTCCTCCCACTAGGGAATATGGAGAAGCCTTGTGTTTATTCTGTTAGTTTGGTGGGAAGACAGTAGTCTCCAGTGGAGTGCTATACCCCTCCTGTGCAGGCAAACAAAAAGTAGACAGTTGAATAAAGAATGGTTACAATCTGCAACATACCTTTGGGATAGTGCAAATCCATTCTGCCCTCAAGTTGTTTGTAAACAGTAATTTTGCCAATATTTTTTGTTTCACTATTGCACTTGTGCATAAGCGTACACACTACCAAGTGTGTCCAGGAAGCCCTTAGCATTACTTTAACCATATCAGATGCAACTCTTTATCCTAATTACACAAGGCAGAAGAGTCATTTGGAACAACCCAAAAACCAACAGGCCAGGCAAAACTACAGATATAGAATCCTGCCATGTTGTGTATTCTTACCTTGGAAATGTCTCTCTCCATTTCAAAATACCTGGGGAAGGGATGGTGGTAGAGGGCATTGCAAAATGCCCTGAAGGTTATTGAATTTGGGCAATTTTAGGTCAAGGGTGGAGTGAACGCCTTCCAGTGCTCCATAGAGAATGCTTAGCAAAGAGCCTCTTTTCATTTGCAGCAGTGAATATACAACTCAAAATGAGATGGTGTTTATCTCAACTAGAAAAGAACACCATTTGGCTTTTACATGACCTTCTGTCTGTGTTTCTTTTCCATTTTATAAATTGCCAGACAGCATTTACCTGAGAACTGGATCTTTGTTTTTAAGAGTGCAGCAGCTCTTGGCTACTGCTTCTCCACTGGCAGTCATAATCCTTTGTTTATCAAGCAATATAAAGGGAAAAGAAACACCACATCCCACCTGGAAAAGCCACTCTGAATAAAAGTCAGTTTCCCCATTGAAAATACTGTAGATCTTGTGGCTGTGCATGCTTAATATTGTAGTGCAAGTCCCTGGCTGAGCTAGCATCAAACAGTGACATTGCATGGGCCAGAAAAATTAAACACTAACCAAGGAAAAGTAATGAAAAAGAAGTATGCTGTTGAGATGGTGAAGAGGCTTTAAACCCTCTCAGCTGGTAAAATTGCAAGACATACTGTGGAGAGGAAAAAACAGAAATTTGTTGCCAGGTTAAAGGGAACAAACAGGATGAGTTGAATCATGTGGGTGCGTGGAATTAGTTTTGATTAAGTGAAAAGAACTCTAACAGCCTGAGTGAATATTGTTTATCTTCATAATGGGCTCACATATTGCACTGACTCTTGTGAATTATAGCACTGTCTACAGAAGATTGTTTGCTAGAAAAGAGGAACTCTACATTTTGTAAACACAGATATTATATGGGCTGATTATAAGTGAGAGGCAATGAATCTAGAATCTAAAATGCACTGATCTTTCTTCTGTGGCATGAAAAATACACAAGAAGAAAATACTATTTTAGGGCCCCATTTTATATTTGTTCTTTGCAAAAAAACCCTCCCCCACATGACA
>NW_017729014.1:3947212-3948401 GCF_001723915.1 Gavialis gangeticus | reverse complement strand
CCAGGTTAAAGGGAACAAACAGGATGAGTTGAATCATGTGGGTGCGTGGAATTAGTTTTGATTAAGTGAAAAGAACTCTAACAGCCTGAGTGAATATTGTTTATCTTCATAATGGGCTCACATATTGCACTGACGGGTGGGGAACTCGTAACATGAACAGATAGAGGAGTTAAAGAAAACTGAAACAATACAAGATGTTCCACACCTGTGGAACCTTTTTCCTATGTATGCCTGTGTGCCCCATGCCATTTTTAGCATCTTTCACTATACACTGCTACAATATATCTACTATATACAGTAGTCCTTCACAATGTACACTCAATTCTTTTGTGGTGGGACTAGGCTCTCTCTGTCTTTGAAAGGTCTTTAGCACATTTTGGTATACAACATAAACAGAACAGTGACAGGATTAGTAAACACTACAGTATTAGTGTGTGCACATCTGGCCAAGCCGTGTTCAGTGACAGAAGTTGCACACGTTCAGGGACGGTCGTCTACAGCATGAGTCATAAGCGCATCATCTCAGTAATAATCATGCTATTTTAAGAAGAATTAGGGTAACGATAATTTTACTTAATCTATTTTGGGCATATTCATTGCACAATAACCAATTGCTGTTCCATTGTAGGTAATCATATATTTCCTTTCTCCCTTCCTTTCACTTCAGAATATTGGGTGGCTGAGAAGAGCCCCATCGCCTGGCCAACTTCTTACTGGGTCAGGCCAAGTTGGCCATCCTCAAGAGCTGCCGAAACCGGCTTGCCGGGACCGGCTCAAATGATGCCCTGCGGCTTTTCCGCCTCCTGGTGCAGGCACACCTTTCGCTGGAGTTTGAGCATGCTGTGCTCTGGCGGGCGGTGCCTGCTTTTGAGACACACTGGGCCGTTGAGGGAGCGCTGTGCCATGTGGAGGACGGCCGTCTCAAATACATGCTCTGATGTCATGACCGGTCTGGGTGACCAGGCTGGCTCGGTGTCAGACTACGACTTCCAGCTTGTGCCGCATCCTGGGCCCTCACCAGGCTGCTTTTTTACTTTCTTTTGTGTGGGAAGTTGAAGGTTTTGTTACGTGTTTGATGGGATGGAGCAGGGTATGAATTGTTTATCTATATAGGTATGACCGTGTGGCCGGCACTCCGACCACATAATTAGCATGTAAGACACAATGTGGCATGTAGCGAGGGTGTCTG
>NW_017729014.1:3922114-3942212 GCF_001723915.1 Gavialis gangeticus | reverse complement strand
GCGAGGGTGTCTGTCACGGTGTGATGTGTTGAATGCAATGACATGGTGTTTTTGGTTTGATAGTAATTTGTTTGTGTTTTTGTTTTGTAAGCGGCCACCCTTTTTGTATCCCTGAACCCCTGAATGAAGTAGTTAAAAAGTCAAAGTCCTTTCACTTCGGATGCTTTGAACCAGGCTTGCTTGGAGCTGTGTGGGGTGATCCTTAGCATAAGACTCCTCAGCTTTCTGTCTCTTTTCTTTTCTGACTCCCACCTGTCAAAAAGTCTCTTGCCTCTATTTATCTCCCTTTCTGATTCTTTTCTTGCATTTTTGCAGTGTTTTTTTTTTTTCTTTTTCTCTGCTCTCTGTCCCTTCCCCCTCTACCTCCGTTTTCTTTGTCTGTGAGTTGCTATTTCACAGGTTTTTTTCTTACTGTTTCTTTTTCTTTCTTTCTTTCTTTCATTCATTTTTATCTGTCTGCCATGGGGAGTTATCTTATTTATCTCCTGTCTTTTGAGGGGTGCAAATTATCCCCTTCTGTCTTGTTTTTCTTTCGCTTTTTTTCCCCTCTTAACTCCCTCTCAGCCCTCCATTCCCTCCCCCCTTTCTCCCCACTTTGGGCACACCCTGCCCCCCCAGCCTCTTGCTTTTATGGCCGCATTCCCAGACACTTATTTCTGTCATTAATATATGCAACTTTTTTTCCCTTCCCTTAGCTTTAGCTTTTGGGATTAACCCTGTCCGAGCAGGAATGGCCTCTCCTAAACCCAGTGGCTGGCATGGGGATGCCTCTCAAGACTTCCCCCTTAACCATGGCTTGAGGATTCACACCCTTCTCTATGTCTGGTCAAGGTCTGTGTAGATGACCTAGCTGGTCTCCTGGGACAGCATACCATATGTTTCGCTGGTTATGTTAATACAGTCCCAGTGATTTACCTGAGCACTTCCACCCTGGTGAACAGTGTGCATGGAGGGCCTGAACATTGCAGGAGTACACTATCTTGTCATGCCCCTAGATACCCAGGCTGTGAGGATGGTGATTTCCAGCATGCCACCACATACGTCTAACCAGGAGCTGGCCAAGGGACTTGAGTGTTATGGGGTTTCTATGAGTCGCTTTCACTGACTGGTGATTGGAAGCAAGGACCCAAAGCTGAAGCATGTCCTATCTTTTCAAAGGCAGGTTTTCATGCTCCTCAGGGAGGGCCCTCAGTCTCTGCCTCACTCCTTGAACCTCATGCGCAATGGGCGGAGGCTTGTGATTTATTTTTCCTTGGGGGAGGCCACATGTTTCCAGTGTGGTAGTTCTTCCCACCTAGCAGCCCAGTGCCTGCAGGGGAGAGAAGCCAGAACATTGGTGACTGCAGCGGCACCAATGGATGGCACATCCACTTCTGGGACACAGGCCCCACCCAGTGAGGTCAGGAGCTCTTCCCAAGCTCCTTTCACCCCTGTTTCATCAGAAGGGGCTGGGGGCTCTGGCATGAGAGCACCATCCAGTGGAGGGGCTGGGACTACTCCCCAGCCATCTCCCCCACCCGTTCCACATACAGTGCCCACCCCCCCAGTGCAAAGGCCCCACCAGGTGGAGGGGATGATACCTCCACTTGCCCCCTGTGTGCCCCGACCACCCTGGCCGAGGCAGCTGTGGTGGCCAGAGACTGTGGCGCCAAGGCCCTGTTGGACGTTGGGGCTCGGGCAACCCTCCACTGCGGTCACCCTCCACCGCGGCCTTCTCTGAGATGGCTGGCCCCGGGGAGGAGGACCGGGAGTGGTCTGACCCTTGCCCTACAAAGGGTGGTCCGTCTGCCACTAAGAAGAAGAAGAACAAAGAAAGGAAGGTGAAGGGGGCCTCTCAGGACACCCCATCCCCACCAGGACCCTCCTTGGCCAGCACCGAGGGAGGCCCTGCTGGAGAGCCTGACCCCACTCCGACTGTCGTGCTGATGACACTGTTGCACGTGACCACAGATACAAATGGCTTGGAGGTCGGGGAGGCGACAGCAGGGGTCACCAACCCCTTGCCTGTCTCCAGCTTCTGGAATTGGGTGGCAGTAAAAATGATACAGAATGCCTCTTGTGACTGCCTGGTCTCGAACATCTGGTCATGTGCGGCCTTGGCCCGAGTGGCCAGTGGTGTTCGCCCTATGGTCTCCTGTAGGCCGTTGAGTGGATGTTTATTCCCGGAGTGGCCTCCCCCAATCTCACCTGCCATGACTTTGAATATTATACCAGTGGGGGGCTGACCACTCGGGGTCCTTCTGCGGCATGGAGTCCGTCCAGTGGTCATCTGTGGGGGTTCCATCTTCCCTACACTCCAGCCTCATGCCCACCCTTGGCAGATCACTGAGTCTTCTCGGCCATACTCCCGATACTGTTGTACTCCTGGTTATGATAGCCTTAGTAGCCCTCTCCCATCCTGAGTACTAGCTCTGTAAGGGTGACTTGCTTAGTTAGCCTTGAGTTGCCTGCAATCTCTAACTTTGGTCCCGAGACCGACTCCAGCCAGGACACAACACCTGACCCGTGTCCCCAAAGCAAAGGTAGAGTACAAAAAGAGCTCCGATGCAGCTATCTAGCCAGTGTCACCTTGTCCTACTCCTCAACCCCTCCAAAAGGGGGAAACACAAGGAACACAAGAAAAAACACTACTATGTTGCGAGGAACCTGTATGGTCCCCTCCCTGGTCCTTCCGCCAGGGGTACAGGACGCCTTACTCCGTATGAACCTGCTAGGGGTTAGACCCTATGTGTGGCCAGGGTAGCCCATGGCCTCTCGCCTGGGTTGTTTCCCCCTTTACTCAGCCCTGTGAAGGTTGTGGCACCGCTCCTCTTCTCCCCTATTAGAAACGTCTCTCTTCCGGTGCCTCGCAGCACCTCCACAGAAGCCTGGCTGCTTCTTATATTAAGGGTCAGCACCCAGCCTCTTGCTGCCTTGCTTCACAGCCCCTCTCACTGCTCTCTTCTGGTACCTCCCAGAGGAAGAGTCTCCTGCACCTCCCAGGTGCCCCCAACGATCCCACCTTCAATGGTGTAGAGAGCCTCGTCTGGCTTTCCTGTCCCTCTGGCGCTGCTGCCTTTGCCAGCATCAGGAGCCTCTTCTGTCTCATCAGTCCCACCAGCAAGCTGTCCTTCACCAGAGCAGGGAGCCCCTCCCAGTGTTGGTGCCTTCCCCAGTTTTGTTCTCCTTCTCTCTCCACCTTCCCCGGCTGCACCATGGGTCCTGTTGCTGGTAAGTGTTTTTCTTGTGTTATTTTTGTGTTTACGTTCTTTTCTTCATGTGGTTCTCATCCCCGGGGGTCCCCATTTATTGTTTGGGATCCTTTCCACTGCTCTCTCATGGGACACCTCTCTTCTGGAGGCCCGGCCCAGGGGGTAGCAGAGGAGTCTGCTGGCCTCTTGGTCGCATCCCAGCCTACCAAATTGATTGAGGAAGCTAGTGAGATGGAGATCCAGCTTTCTGACTGTCACAAGTGACCTCAAGAGCAGGCTGACCTCTCTCCCCACAAGAAGGCAGGGATCACTTTCCTGGAGCCAGTCCTCAACCTGGATGATGAGATGAGGCTGATGGGTCTAGACATTGAGGGTGTAGACACTGTGTTTGTGGGTGAGCCCCCACCTGGGGTGCAGCCTCACTGTGCTTTTGTTGGAAATGTCCAGCCCGTGTTGGCAGACCCGCCACCCCGGGTCACCCCTGACTATGGGGGCCTCCTGGCCTTTTTGAACCAGACCAAAGAATAGAAGAATGTAGCAGGGCACATCATCCAGTGGTGTACAGATCCTAAAATCTTTATCAAGGCTGCCAGAGCTATGGCCAAACTTACGCAACAAGAACTAGGTACTCAGCAGATGGCTTACCATCTAGAGAGGCTGACACAGTGGGTGAGAGATGTGTGGGGCCTGGGAGGGTCCCTGGAATAGAGTAGGGCATGATAGGTCTTCCCTGACCTGCCTCTGCTATTTTGCTCTACTCTTGAGTGCTTGCTCTTCCACCTACACCTTATCTCACTCTTCCTCTCCCATACCCACACCCATGGCAGCCATGAACATTGGCACTTTTAACGTCAATGGCTGTTGAGATCTGGTGAAATGAGAAGCCGTCCTGGAGCTCCTGTGCCAGATGCGGCTGGCCATCGCCTTCCTCCAGGAGACACATTCCGATGGGCTTAACCAGGTGGCTTGGCATGCTGTCTGGCAAGGCCACTTGTTCCTGAGCCATGGCACCAACCTTAGCACTGGGGCTGTGACTCTTCTATCGCCACAACTACAGCATGATACAGCAGTGGCACAGGAGGTCATCCCCAGCCACCTGCTGACTATCCATGTCACCCTAGCACATACCACCCGTTACTCGTCAACATTTACGCACCCACTGATGGCCAAGAGAGGGTCGCTTTCTTTGAGACCTTGGCTGCCCTCCTGCATGATGCTAGTGAGGATGATGACCTGCTCCTTGTAGGTGGGATCTTTAATTGCACCATTAACACCTTACTCAACTGCATGGGGCCTGAGCCTCACCTGCCCTCAGCCCACAAGCTGCAGATTGCCCTGGAGAATGTGGACCTCATTGACGTCTGGTGAGCCCTGCATCCTGACATGTGCCAGCACACCTGAGCCAGGATGAGTGCTGGTGGTCTCACCTTGACTGTCTTTATGTCACCAGGCACCATCTGCCACTCCTGCAAAGAGGCCACATCATTCCCTCAGGCCTGTCAGATCATGGCCTAGCCTGCTATGACTTGATCCTGATAGACAGGTCCTGTGTGCAGGCACCCTATTGGTGCTTTGGCATCATCCTGCTTCAAGACTGCTAGTTCTGGGACTGCTTCGTCCACTTTTGGTGGGGCCGGGAGGCCACGAGACTGATCTGCTCCTGGAAGCTGTGGTGGGACATGGGCAAGGGATAGGTCTGAGCTTTTTGCCAGCAGTACACCCAGCTGGCTAGAAATGAACTGCGCCACCATATCTGAGACCTGGAGGAAGATGTGGCAGCTCAAGGCCACCCTGCTTGCTGCCAGCAGTGATGTGGTGCTGTGCAAGAGCCTCCAGTTCCACAGGAAATGCCTGTGTGACTTGTAAGAGAGCACAGCCCATGGAGTGAGGGTCTGTGCCCACTGCCAAGAGCTGGCAGAAACTGAAGCCCTGACTCATTGCTTCAGCCTTGAGAAATGACGAGCTGCACGGAAGGTCATTTACTATCTTAAGACCCCAGATGGCCAGACACTCACAGATCCTGTTGAGATCTGACACCATGCCATTGCCTTTTACCAGGAGCTGTTTGCAGCTGAACTGACTTGCCTAGAGGCTGTTAGGCACTTACATGATGACCTCCCTAGGCTTTGCTCATCAGAGGCTGACCATCTTGAGTGAGAAATGTCTTTGGAGGAACTCACAGCTGCTGTTGGTGACCTCACCTCGGGCAAAACCCCTGGCATTGATGGGTTGCCTGCTGAGTTTTACAAGACCTTCTGGCCTTTCCTTGGCCGCTGCCTCCTATGTGTTTTTCATGAGAGTCTCGTGGACCAGACAATGCCAACCAGCTGTTGCTGAGCAGTCTTTACCCTGCGGCCTGAGAAAGGAGACCTTGGCTGCATCAAGAACTGGTGACCAGTGTCCCTTTGTGCGTTGATTACAAGATCTTGGCCAAGGCTTTGACTAACTGGCTACGCACCGTTATGACTTCCATCATTGGCCTTGAGCAGAGCTCCAAGGCAGGACCATCCAGGGCAATCTGTTCCTGCTTTGAGACCTGCTGATGGCTGCAGACCTCTTTAACCTCAACATTGGGCTCGTCTCCTTGGACCAGGAGAAAGCGTTCAATTGGGTCGGCCATGACTACGTGTTTTGGACCCTTGAGGCCTTTGGCTTCAGGTCCATCTTCACCTCTTCCCTCCAGATCCTGTATCAGAATGTTGCAAACATCCTGAAGGTGAATGGCATGATCTGTGCCCCATTCCGGGCCTCCAGAGGCATCTGCCAGGGCTGCCCTCTGTCAGGAATGCTGTATGCATTGTCCAGCGAGCCCCTACTCCACGCACTGCGGCAGTGCCTGACCAGACTGACTCTTCCATCTGTCTCTGTCTCAGTGGGCTGTCTGTCAGTCAGGCTGACAGCATATGAAGATGATGTGGCTCTTCTGATCAGCACCTAGGGTGGCGTCCAGTCCTTGGTCACATTTCAAGAAGGCTATGAGTGCGCCTCTTCAGTTCACATGAAATGGACCAACAGTGACACCCTCCTTCTCAGTCCCTGGGTCAACCCTCTCCCCCCAACTTGCCCAGGACTCTTACCTGGCATTGGGAGGGCCTCAAGGCCTTGGGGGTGTTCCTTGGGCCGTCAGTCTTCTCAGCACGGAACTGGAAGGACCTTGGTGCCGAGATGGAGGCACGCCTGCAGCGATGGCACTGGAGTCTGCCCAGCCTCTCCTGCCACAGGCGGGTCCTTATTGTCAACAACCTGGCAGCTGCGGCATTGTGGTACCATTGCGCTATGTCGGACCCCCCACCAGATCTGCTTGAGAAGTTCCAGCGACTGCTTGTGGACTTCTTTTGGGATGGGCGTCACTGGCTCCCCTGAGCTATTCTTGATTTGTCAGTGGCTGAGGGGGGCCAGGGTTTAGTTGACCTGGTGGGCAGGGTGGCAGCCTTCTGCCTACAGGCCCTCCAAAGGCTCCTCTACTGCAAGGGCCCCCTCCCATAGTTAATTTGTTTTGTCACTGTGTGGGGGGCCTTGGTTTCAACCAGGAGCTATTGCTTCTCGATACCACCCTCCTGGATTGGGGTGTCCTCCCACCTTTCTATCAAAGCATGGCACAGTTCTGGCAAGCTGCCTCCTGCCCCAAGCCTGGCATCTGTGGTTTCCACAGTTACTGCAGGAGCCCCTGGTCCATAACCCAGCCCTGCAGCACAGTTTGCCAAGCCTCACCTCTAGCAGCCTTGTCGACTCCCTCATCCGGTCACATACAATCCGGCTGGGACACCTCCTCAACATGACCCAGTCAGACTGGTTGTCAGCTGAGGCTCTGGCCACCATCTTGGGCATGGGCTCAGTCTGCTGTGCTGCCCACTTCGTAAAGGATGTGCGGGACATTCTTCCAGAGGGTGTGGCAGCCAACCTGGAGGAGCACCTCCAAGCATGGAGAGGGCTCCCTGCCGGGGATGTCTTGGGCAAGCCCTTTCCACCACTGTCCATTGTCCTGGTTTTAGATAGTAACCTGTGTGGTGGGCCTGGCACCTTACTGGCTCTCCCCATGTCTCCTGACAGTGGTACTGGGATCCGTTTTGATGCACTCCCTCAGAAGGCCCTGTATCTGTGGGTGATTTTGTTTTGCCACATCCATGTCTTTGCCACTCAGCTTGACACAGTGTGGTGGAGGCACATAGTAGTACTGGCACTTATGCCAGCGGGCCCCTTGTGGCACACGCTTTATAAGCCCCCCATCTCCACCAGCCCACCAGCACCCTTATCTGTCACATAGACCCAGCTGTGTCAGAGGCTCCCTTTTGTTCAGGGAGAGTGGAGGAGGATCTTAACCATGCTTTCCTTGGATGCCCCTGGCTGTCGCAGCTGTTTGCTGTCCTTGGTGCTTTGCTTGAGGTACTAAGTTTGGAGCTGTCAGTGGCAACCTACTTGATATGCCCATTGGCCACCTAGTACGGGAAGGAAAACATCTGCCTGGTCAACTTCTTACTTGGCCAGGCTAATATGGCCACCCTCAAGAGCCACAGGAACCAACTTGCTGGGGCTGGCTTAGATGATGCCCTCCGGCTCTTCCAGTTTTTGGTGTGGGCACACCTGTTGCTGGAGTTTGAACATGCGGTCCTCCAGCAGATGGTATCCACCTTCCAGGCATGTTGGGCAATTCAAGGGGTGTTCTGCAGTATCAAGGGGCAACCAACATGGGTTCACTGAGGGCAGGTTCTGCCTGACTAACCTGGTTTCTTTTTATGATCAGGTCACAAAGTCCCTGGACAAGGGTGTCAGGTTGGATGTCATCTTCCTGAACTTTAAGAAAAGGCCATTAACACAGTTTCCTACCACATTCTCTTCAAAAACTAGGTGACTGTGGCACTGATGCCTACACAGTCAGATGGGTGGAAAATTGGCTACATGGTCGCACCCAGAGAGTGGTGGTGGATGGGTCATTTTGACCTGGAGGGATGTGGGCAGTGGAGTCCTCCAGGGCTTGGTCCTGGGGCCTGTACTGTTCAATATCTTTATCAGTGATCTGGATGTGGATGTGGAAAGCACGCTGTCCAAATTCGCTGACAACACCAAGTTGTGGGGTGAGGTGGGCACGCTGGAGGGGAGGGACAGAATCCAACTAGATCTAGACAGGTTGCAGAGGTGGGCAGATGAGAATAGAATGGAATTCACTGCAGACAAGTGCAGAGTGCTGCATCTAGGGAGAAGGAAGCAGCAACACACCTATAGCCTGCGGAACACCTTTCTTGTCAGCACGGTGGCAAAGAGGGATCTTGGAGTCATTGTTGACTCCAGGATGAACATGAGCCGCCAGTGTGAAGAAGTGGTCAGTAAGAATAACCACACCTTGTTGTGCATCTACAGATGCATCACAAGCAGGTCCAGGGAAGTAATCCTTCCCCTATGCAGCTTTGGTCAGGCCACAGTTGGAGTACTGCTTCCAGTTCTGGGCACTGCACTTCAAGAGGGTTGTGGCTAGTATGGGTCCAGAGTATGGCTAGTATAGGGTCCAGAGGAGGGCCACTCAAATGGTCAAGGGGCAGTGGGTCAGGCCCTATGAAGAGAGGCTAACGGGCCTGAACCTATTCAGCCTCCACAAGAGAAGGCTGAGAATGGATCTGGTGGCCATTTAAAAACTCACCACAGGGGACCAGCAGGAATTGAGGAAGGTTATGTTCCCTCGGGCACCACCCAGGGTTACTAGGAATAACGGCCACAAATTGTTAGAGAGTAGGTTCAGGCTGGACATCAGGAGACATTACTTTCCAGTTGCTGCCAGGCTCTGGAATGGGCTCCCAAGTGAGGTAGTACTCTCTCCTACCTTGGGGGTCTTCAAGAGGAGGCTGGACAGATATTTGGCTGGGGTGATGTGATCCCAGGACCCGTTTCTGCCCAGGGCAGGGGGTCTGACCTGATGATCTATTTAGGTCCCTTCCAACCCTAAGCACTATGATACTAAGGGTGGCCATTAAGTCCTCACACTGTGATACTGCTAGCCCCCTTCCTGGGGTACCAGTAGGGGTCTCACCAGGCTGATGTTGCACTGAATATTTTTGGTTTTAGACTGTGAGAGCAGGGCTTGCAGGCCATAGCCCTAGGCTGTATCTGTTGTACCTGGGCCCCTGCGTGGGCAGTGTTTTATTACTTTGTTGGAGTGTTACCCCCCTTTCCCCTTAATAAACCTTTATAAAAATTCCAAAAAATTCTTTTTTTCTTTCTTGTTAGAATTTTCTATACATTTGTGAAATGTGCAGAATAAGAAAGAAGGGAGAATCTGAGTTAGTGAGAAGTGACAAACCCAGAAATAACTTTTGTTAGTGATAAATGATTCGTTTTTAATCAAACAATTTTATACGTCATGGTTTGTAGACATCACAGTTAATGAAGAAGTTTCCCCTCTCTCTGCTGCTATCTTGATGCTTGGAAGAATTCAGTGGGAGTTCTCATTCTGCCTATGTGCAGGGGCTTATGGGATTTGCACCAGTCCCAGTTGCCATGGAGAAAGTGTTAGATAGCTTTAATACATCTGTGCCAATTTCTCCCCGGAGTTTTCCCATGACAAGTCAGACTGAAGGTAGCATATGAGAAACTATAATCTTTCAACTGTATGAAAAAATGATTGATTGAGCACAAGGGGTGTAAACAGCTCACTCTGGTGAAAACAGCATGTGGCACAATAAAACAAGACAATCAGTGCATGAGACCCAGACTCTCTCAATATTGTGTTACCTTTTTCCTAATGGTATAGCAATGTTGCGTTTTGCAGTAGGCTCATCTTCTGAAGAGTCATTCTATAGGAAGACTCTGAGAGTTCAGCACCATTGAAAATATGCATGGCTGGTAGCCTGGATTGTTTCCCTAACCCACCTTGTGATTTTTTTACTTTCCTGTTTAACAATGGACAGGAACTTACCTGATTGATCTTACAACAGAAGAGAGTTCATAAAAGATAAGAGTGCACTGACCTTCTCTCTGCTTTATTTCTCCCAGAAAAAAAGTTGTCATGAGGGGGTACCATAAAGGGGTAGTAAAATATGTTGGGGAAAAATAGCCTTATTAAGGATGAGTTGAAGATACCACTTTATCATCCAGCTTGTACATGTCCTATAGTTACAATCAGGTAGGTGAGTGCAGTATAATGTAATGGGAGCTTTCATGTCTCTCTTGTTGGTATGTAGAAAACTTTCCAGTTAGAGCTGCCAGGCTCTGGAATGGGCTCCCAAGTGAGGTAGTACTCTCTCCTACCTTGGGGGTCTTCAGGAGGAGGCTGGTGGTCCTCTATAAGGACTTAATGTTGTAAATATGGAGGAAAAAGACACATTGTTTAGAGTAGTCTGAGAAGGTAAGAGTAGGAGTAATAAGTCAAGTCAATAACAGATTTGTTATCTTTTCTGTTGGCAACTCTGAGTCCTCAAGTTACATGTGGATGTAGGAAGAGCAAACAAGATGCTACCTCAGGTTATTGTTTCTATTAGGCATACCAACTATAATAGGGGACCTCTCCACTGTTGCGTAGAAAGGGGTCATGTACCTTTAAGATGGTAGACACAGAAGGGAAGCTCCATCTTCTTCTGGGGATATGTAAGAGGCCCTGCCAAAGAGTTGCACAGTTGGATAGGAGGAGACAGTTTGGATGCAGGAGCTGTTTCAGGAGTGAACTCCTGATGGCCAGAAGAGAAATAGGGACCACTCGGATGAGCCTTGCAGGATAGCCAGTAGAGGTGTGTGAAACAGGCTGTATTCAATTCAGATTAAGATTTGGCCTGAATCAGCAGACAGTGATTTGATTCGTTGATCCAAGTCCATGAATCGAATCACTGTCCCAACTCAATTCAGCCGAATCTAAATATGAAGATTCAATGCTGATTTGGAGATTCAGCGATACAGACAGAGCTTTAATTTTTTTTTCTACATACCTCAAGGTGCTGAGATGGTTGGGCGAATGGAGCACCACACAGGAGTGCAGGGGGGCCCCCCACATGCTCAGCAGTGGACCCAGAAATGGAACAGAAGTTACTTCCAGTCCACTTCTGGATCCACCACCAAGTGCACAGGGGACCCTCCCCAGCTTGGGAATTGGCCATGGGGGGACCCCAGGTGCCCCACCAGACCCAGGAGGCACCAGTCGCCAAGCCAGGGAGCAGAGGGAGGGTTCCCTGGGATGCTCCATCTGTCCCAGCATCTCAGCATTCACAAGTTGCCTGGTACCTTGAGGTGAGTAGAACAAACATTTAAAGCTGTGTCTATCTCCGAATCATTGAATCTCTCCTACTCAATTTGGATGGTTCTGATTCGATTCAGAGAGATTAAAGGGTCTCCTGATTCAGTTCAGATTCGGAGATTTAGCTGCTGAATTGGGCTAAATCTCCACAGAATCAAATCAGTGACCAAAGCTTCACACAGCCCTAATAGCCAGGTCTGAGGGACAGCTGCACAGTTGTTGAGCCAGGCCTGGAAATATTATTGGTGTTGCAAAGGAAGTGGAGGGTAGTTTAAAGTAGGCCTCAAGGGGAAGTAAAATTACATGAAAGACTGTAGTGGAGCCAGCCCTTGTTGAGCTGCCTACAGTGGTGTGAGGCCTATTGTTAATGCCCTGGGATGTGGGGAAAGAAAGCACTAGCAAGAATGGCTTCTTAACTGAACTGAGGGCTCATAACAGCTTAAACAACAAGATGTGGAGGTGAGAACATGGGCCACCAGGCAGTTGGAACAGTGAGCCATGCTAATTTCAGCAGAGGGCAGTAGTGTACTCTAAGGGCCACAGCATGGGAGCCATCACACAATCAGTATCCTGATGTCAGTCTCAGCAATATTACCTCTCACAATGGAACAGCTTAGTCCAACAATACACTGAAGATTCAAGTAGCTAACTTACTAACAGGCCACTGCATTGATAAAATTTTAGATTCAGCTTTAGAATCATAGAACCATAGAAAATGAGGGTTGGGAGGGACCTCAGGAAGTCATCTAGTTCAACCCCCTGCTCAAAGCAGGACCATCCCCAACTGAATCATCCCAGCCAAGGCTTTGTCCAGCTGGGTCTTAAAAACCCTCTAAAGATGGAGATTCCACAACCTTTCTGGGTAACCTATTCTAATGTTTTACTACCTTCCTAGTGAGTATTTTTTCCCTAATATCTAACCTAAACTTCCCTTTCTCTCTTCTCAAAACTAAGCATTTCCTTAATTATGGTTTCTTCTGTAAATATAACTAAATATTTCTACATGATTGTCCCTTAATTAACATGCATTGAGCACAAACTAAATCAGATGAAATTAAATATATATTTGCTTCTGCATCAGTGCATCTGTATAAAAAAGTCATACTGTTCACATTTGCATTAATGCCTTTAAAGTTGCTAAAAAAAAGCATGAATGATTTTTTTTGAAATTCTAATTCAACATGCTGCAAAACGCACATTTTACCCTTGAGACTTTATTCCAAGTTATTTCCCCTACTCTCCCCTCCCCTGGTTCATTTTGTCCAACATTTTGGCCTAAAAGGATAATTGGAAAATGAAACAGAGCAATGAAATGGGTATAAAAATCTGAGTCAGTCAAGAAACCTCATATAGTGCAGGGGGGTGGAAGTAAACTTAAATGCAGCAAAAATGGAACTGTGACTACTGAAAAAACTTTAGCAAAGTTTGGTAATTTTCATTCTTTTAAATTTAGAAACCAGGAAACTTAAAAACCAATGGCATATTCTGTGGCAAATAATATTCATTACTTAAAACTACTGTGTCTAGATTGTCCATACACATAGCTGAAAGGGCATCTGGAGGGAAAATTCTATTAGAAATGTAAATAAAAATTAACTGCAAAGATAGAAGTGATGTCTGTGGGGTTGAGCCTGGGACTAGGACTCAGGAAACCTAGTCTGTAATCTGAAATCTGACATGGACTTAATGCATGACTTGGGGCAATTCCATCAGCCAACTGTATGTGTCATTTCCTCCATCTATAAATTGGGTTGATAACACTTACCCCTACCTGTAACAGTTCTTCAGGATCCATGAGTTAAGATTGCTTTATCAATACAAAGACTTACTATTATAAATTATGGTCTCTCCAGTTATCATCATCCATCTCTGCTCTTTCTGATTCCCTCCTCACAAGAAATTAAGCGAGTGCCCAGAGGTGCTTCCATCTCAGTCATCCTGGTAGGCATCTGCCCTAACTATCTCTCAGTGCTTTACTGCTAATCTACACTAGCAGTTCTCTCTTTGGTCTACATAACCTGCCCATTGCCAAAAACCAAGGCCTGCAGGGCAATGGGAAATTAAGTCAGTGGCAGTTCGGTTCAACACTACCATTGGAATATCCTAAGTGTTGACCCATCTCTCATTTTTAAAAATTTAAAGGATTTTGGTGTGTTTCATGGCAGTTAACACTCTGTACCCTTATTCCTTCCTGCTTTTTCCAGCATCTGTCTCATCTCATTCAAAGTCACCTATATGACTGCAGACTTGCTGAGGAGAAGGCAGTAAAGACAGGAGTCCCTGTCTGGTGAAGGTTGATAATAGGACTTGCTGAGATGGAATGATCACAGTGATAGGCTGTATTGATTAAATACATTGAAGGGGATTATGATGTTGCTTTTTTTACAATACCTATAAGAAGCTTATATCTTATTTTCACCTTCTCCAACCATCTGCTGTCCCAGACATCTTTGAGGATTTAGATAAGCAACCATTTATGTCTCCAGAATGGTTCTGCATCACCCTGTGGTGCATAAAACAAGGAAGACACAAAGGACTCAGACTCCTTTGCAAGTCAGATATCAAATTGCAGCTTCAAAGCTTTGTCCAACCCAAGGAGGAAGCAAGGACAGTGAGGCCTTTGTTCTCAGAAATGGAAACATGGCTGGCCTGTCACACAGGGTGTCTACCATGAGAGATGTGTTAGATGGATGATGTGGAACTTGCTTTTTCAGTCATTATATAGTTTGGCACATTTAAGATTTTTTTTCTTGTTGGGTATCTGCATTTCTGAGATATTCTTTTCTCCCTTGTTGTCCTATTACAGCTTCATAGACTAGAGATTCAAAAAAATATAGGAACAAGTGAGGCACACTGTGAAATTCCTTATCAGAGAACCTTAGGTCTGTATGATACATGGCTACAGACTGTTAAATTCTTCTCTGTTTCTCACCAAAATGTTTGCATAAATAAAAGAAAACTTTGTCCCAGCAGTTGTTTTATTCCCATAATGTACCAATTTCACCTTTTCCCTTTCATTTCTATTCCCCTACCCTGGTTGTACTCTGATCATCTACTAATTCATTGTACAGAAGGTTTATCATATGTGGTATATAACAGTTACAACCCATTGCTGCAAAATAAATACCCTTCATTTCACAGATGGCATATATTAATAAATAGCTTATTCAATAATTGGCTAATATGTGCATTTTCATGAACAATTGGGTAAATAATTCTTAAGCATAAAAGTTTAGCTGGAGTCTGCGTCAAGGTTAGGCTTTTTTGATCAAAACTAAAAAGCGGATTTTAACAATAGCTAAGAACAGCAAAAGAGATCACTACACCCTTAACCCAATTACCTAATAGCCCAGAAAAAATAATAATTAATTAGGTTTTTCAGACTGCTTGTAAGGGGATGCTTTCAGATTAGAATGCAAACCCTCTTTTTCTATTTTTTTTCAATATTCTTCAGATTAGGAAATTAATCATTTTCATAACACAATAACAAATGTACTAGCCAATCACCAGAAAAATGCAGGAAAAAAATACATTCAACTATAGACTTGAAATGTGAAAGTATTAAAGTGAATTGAAGGCTTATTGCATCTGGTTTGAGCACTTTTTCTCCCAGCACAGTTTTTGCCCTTTATCCTTCCCCTAAACATGTTTGCCAGTAAATAAACAGAATCATAAAAGTAGGGGATGGCAAAGACCTATTAAATCATCAGTCACTTCCTTGGCTAATAATGTTGTTTCTCCAGTGACTGTTCCTTTATGATTATTTTCTACAATTTTATGCAGAGAGTAGTTTTAGCAGAAACCCTCTTCCTTGCTCTTTTGTATCTCCTTTGAAAAATCATCTTGCAACTTGGTAGATGTCACTGTCAAAAATAGCTTCCTGGTGTCCCTTTCCTAATTGCATCACTTTATAACTAATTATAAATACATTGCTCCCTACCCTTCACTTAACACTATGCATTAGCAGGTCCACATCGTTTAACTGAGATCATGAGATGTCCTTGAATATGAGAAACATATTTTTGGGGGTGTCCTAATACATGTGTTGCGTGCAACATGATTTGTTGCTCTAGAAAAACAGAAATGATCTAAATGAATGTCTCCAGAATACACTGAGATGAGTATATGACTAGATCTCACTAATATAATGGATGAGGAGGTGAAGCAAAACCATGGGTAGGAAATAACAGTGCAAGTGATTAAGAACAAACAATGTTCATATTTATTGCTAAATGAAAGGGTAGAGAAGAACACTTTTTCAGTGTCACTTTGCTATGAACTCTTTGGGCAGGTCCCCATCTGCAGGTGCATGCCTTTGTTGCACTACAAACTGCACACAGTGAATGTTTAAATGTGCCCCACATTGCAAATTTGTAGCATGGGGATAACATTTACTACTGGGTTTTCCTGGTAGCAAAAATTTTAAAAAGGAGCAAAAAGGAGCACAGTGCATGCTCAACAAGCATGCACCAGTACACATGGAGATAGGGCCATCCAGAACAATGCTCTGGCTGCCAGCTAAGCTTCTGTGCTGCCTGACCTGTGCCCCTGCTGCTCCAGACCACCAGGTAATATTGGTGGACTAGCACCAATGCTGGTTTCAGCCTCTAGCTCTCCCTGGCTGGAGCTGGGAGGAGCTGGGTGGGGGCAGTTTGCCTGTTGTGGGATAATTTGTCCAACAATGAAGTGCATGTGCGGGGGTGTGCACTGTGGCAACTTGTGCCACTGCATTCACACACCTGCATGTCTGTTTTCTCTCTTGAGGTAAATTCTTCAGTGCATACTTTCACTGCTTTTAAGTATAGCTTTCTTAAGTTTTCCTCTTGTATTTTTTGTATTGAGGAGTTGATGGTTGCATATTTGCCCACTGCCAAGCCCTCACATCAGCATCACTGCAGGGCAACTGGGGCATAGATGCTAAGAAAAAATAATACCCTTCTATTCAAGCCAGAAGCAGGACAGTAAAACATCTGGGAAATGGTGAAATCAGGTCTAGTAACTGGAATTTATTAAATCCAGGTCTCTCTTTTTTTATTTTCATATTGCACACTGAGCTGCTTCTAATTCTTCAGACATTCTCTGCTCAGCAGCTTATGGGCCTTTGAACTGAGAAGCCCCAGTTAGTATCATATTTGCAGTCATTCCCATTGTTGTTCAGCCACTGCCTTTGCCTGCAAGGAGGGAGGTGGTATGAAAGTCAGACAGATCTAATATGGTTTGATTTGAGAAGTGGGTTGTGAGCCACAGGGACCTGATCATCCTTGAAATAGGAAACTAGTGGCGATTTGGCAGTGCCACAGTCAGTATGTTGGCTTTAGCAGTATCAGAAACACCTACAGAACAGTGGTTCTCAACCTCTTTGGACTCAAGGCACCTCTCCATAATTTTATTTAATTGAGCAGCACTGGAGGCAGGAGATCAGCTAAGCAGGGACAAGTCTAAGCCTTCACTTAGGTGAGGTGTGAGGAGATAAACTAAGAAAATGTCTCTTCACACCTCAAGGCACCCTTCAAAGCATTTGGTGCTACCCCAGGGTGCCTTAGCACCCTGATTGAGAATCACTGTTACAGAGGTTTTAAATGCAGGTGTTTAAATTAGGCCGCTAAATAAGTGTTCTGACGTTTGGAGATGTACCTCTGTACCTGCCATGCCACTTCATTTCTCAGCATTTTTTTAAATTAGGTACTTACTAATGAATTTCATAATTGAATTTCAGGCACCCAGGTTTGAAATTTTTGTTATGAAAAGTAGCTAGAGACATGTATCAATCCAGCTACATCATCCTATTAACCAGTGCACTGGCCCATAGTTTTTATGGACGGAAGGGGCTATTAGCATAATCAAGCCTGCCCACCATAACATAAACCAAAAGTTTTCACCAAGCAACTGCTGTTGGGGAGGAAATTGTTCTTTCTTACTATGGTATAAGTGAGTCCTACTGAACAGGCAATTTGTGGCGGAACTGGAGCATATCTTTCTAGAAAGACACGTAGTCTTGATTATTCAGAGGCAAAGATATGCCATGAAACTGGACATTTTTTCAAGTAGTCATCAGCATTCTTTGTAACTCCATAGTGTTTAATTTATTTCACTGCAATAAACTAGCACAATAGGTTCCTGGCCTATAGCTAAGGGAAGCAATAAATGAAAGCTCAGATTTCAAAATGAAAAACCTGAAAATGCAAACAAAACATGCACTTTCTGAACGTTTTTCTCATTTGGAAAAATGCCTTTTAGGCTTTGACTACTTATAATTTTCCTCACCTTGGGCTTTTATTATTTTTATTTTGATCCTCTGCAAATTACTTTGCTGTGAATTCTATAACACATAATGCACACCTGAGGATACTTAATGGCCACTAATTAAGCAAATAAAGTCCATTTTCTGTGGGAAGTATGCAGATGATTTTTTTCCATAGCAGCAAAAAGAGTCAGTGCCTTTATCTATCTTCTATTCTTTTCTCTTACAGGAAGGGACTGACAAAGGTGAGGTAGCAAGGGGTACCTGTCTTTTATTTAATCCCCAGACATTCTGGTCTTTAACTGAATGGGACTGATGAATTAAAACTAAGCTAAATCTCACTACTTTATGTAGAAAATATCCCACCCACCCCCATTTTGTTATCTAGTGAGAAGCTTTTCAGAGACTATTTTACCTTTCCTCAAGCCAACTTTATGCTATTCCAATCCAGTCAATGTTGTCTGTAGATTTCCCTAGATGACTATCATGTCCAAGCTTGAGGGCCTTTATCCAGTTTTCACTCAGTCCTTAGATGTGTCAAGATGAGAACTGTGCATGAAAATGGACTGAGGATAAAATGGAGGCATGATCACCTATCCTTAGGGAAACCCCAAGAAAGGAGAGATGGTGTCCATGGATTCACTCACAACTCACATCTAAGTAAGTATGAACTGATCACAGGTACATTTTGGAGGTTCAGGTGTGACTGGTGACTAGGATCAAAATGCCAGCTTCTAAAAGATCATTGACAAAAGGTCAGAATTAATCATAATGGGCCAGACTCTCTGGTGTGACTTGGCTGAAGTCAAATGAGTGAGACCAGAGATGATTTAGATCCATTGCCTCATTAATGTAGCTTTGTTTCTGTGGAGGCTATGGAATTGGTGGGTGCTACTAAAATATCATACCTGGTTACCTCATTGTCATGCCCAAAAGAATGATTTGAGCGTCAATCTCTGGAATGACTGGTTAGTATTCAGCACCATGGACAGCAGAGGAAGCATAACAAAACATGCGCCATCTATGGTACACTGGGGTTAAAAAGTAATTAATTAGCTAGCTTCCCGTGTCTCCCCTCCTGAAATTAAAGATAAAAATTATGTGAAACATGTTGTAATTATGAAGCACCAAATTGCAGCGCACTATTAAATGAGAGTTCTAAAAATGATCATGTTCAACATTACATTTTTAATGTAACAACTCAAAGGTTTATCCCCTTGATCAAATCCCTAAAAAACGTTTATCACTGCTTGACCTTCCTTTATGGATTTAGGTGGGTCACTATTTAAACTTTAATTTCTTGTATACTTGGTTTGTATTTTATGTTCTTGGTTCAGTGTTATTTTTTGCATTTATAACTGGCTGCTGGTGTTTAGTCCACCCCTAATGATTTAGCTATGCAAGATGTTCCACCAATTTATTAGAGTGGAGTTAGTGGAACAGGACATGCATATTAAACATGAAGTTTTTACTACAGTTGGTTCAATAATTTGAAAAGAAAAATCTTCATTTTTTTTTTTTAACTACGTACCAGATGCTGCTTTTGGAAGGACAGCTTCCCCAACTTGGCATCTTATTCCTCTGATTCACTTCCCAGGATAAATCATATAGTATACTGGGGACAAATACCACTCTGTTACAGATTTCTCTCTCTATCTCTCTCTTTGTATTTGTATGTGTCATTTTCAAATGTAGAGGCTCTTGAAAATCAGCTTGCAGAAAAATTGTGACTGAAGGTTGAATTTGGCTGTTATTTATCCTAATCAGGTTTTTTTGTAAGAGAAAGCTGTGACAAAAAAAAATTCCTGATTGAAAATCGTAAGTAAAAACTAACCTCTCATAAAGGAATGGGGGTAAACATAATGTAACAAGCTCCAGGAACACCTGGAGGTACACAGACCAGCAAAAAGGGTCAATAGCCTTTTTTTTTTTTTTTGCTGTGAGTTAAGGATTTTTTTCTCTGATTTCTCAGAACATGCAGTAATTTAATTTCTTCAAAAGATACATCTTTCTAGAGTCACAATAGCACAGTTATAAACCCTTTATTTTCACATTGAACCCTGATAAATTACAGCATGGGTATAAATTGGAAAGTATGCAGCACATACACTTTGGGGAATAAAGGCAAATATGCAACACAACCTCTTAACATGCGGGGAGGGCCCCAAGACTGACACATATACCTGATGGTCCATTTCATCCAGTGCATATGCCTTTGGTAAGCAAGGTATCTCTGTTTTCTCAGTTGTTATGTATGACAACTTACAATTTGGTTCTCACTCCAGGTAAGCAATCCAGTCTCAGCTTTGTTAAAATCTCTGCTCTCTCTCTCTCTCTCGCTTTCTCTGTTTTTTCTCAATAATACTTAACTTCAAAATAAAAAATCTTTCTTATTTGGCATCGAATGATGACCCCATCCCCTTGCTGCTCCAGCGCTAGGGGCGTGGCCAGACG
>NW_017729014.1:3910642-3917114 GCF_001723915.1 Gavialis gangeticus | reverse complement strand
GGTAAGCAAGGTATCTCTGTTTTCTCAGTTGTTATGTATGACAACTTACAATTTGGTTCTCACTCCAGGTAAGCAATCCAGTCTCAGCTTTGTTAAAATCTCTGCTCTCTCTCTCTCTCTCGCTTTCTCTGTTTTTTCTCAATAATACTTAACTTCAAAATAAAAAATCTTTCTTATTTGGCATCGAATGATGACCCCATCCTCAATTCCTTTGTGTCTGATAGCCTTGAGATACTAAATGATCAACTCCGAGAAGCTGGTTAGAACTATTAAGGCATTCAGCAATATTTCCCTCATACAGGAAATGCTGTCCTTCCTGCAATCCTATTTGTATTAGACAGCAGCAAAAATTTTCAATTACATTTTTGTCACCTAGATCAGTCATTGACTGTTCTTATTTGCTGGCCTGGAAACAAATCTCTGGTTATATTGCAGCTTAATTTAAATTATTTTGCTTAGGTTATCATATAAGAGCATTGCCAACAGATTAACCCCAAAATGATGCATTGAAATCAATCCTAAAGTAAGCCTTAGGATTTCACTCTTAACCATTGGTTAGCAGACTGATCGTCTAAATCTAGTTGTGACTTCCTTCAGACTAAGGGAATCTATAGTTATTCTTTATTCAGTAGTGTTACCTACCGGAAATATACTGATTCAATGATGGCCCTATTGAACACTCGTTAAGGCTGCTGGTTTACAGCTTTAGCTATTCGAAGGTCTGCCTGTCCTAGCAGAAATGAGCTCTCTTTTACAGGAAGTCAGTGTAAATAAATGGCATCTCCCTTATAGGGCATGCAGACACTCCTTAGTGACCAGAATCATATATCTAAGGGTTCACTGAAAGTTCTTACCTGACTCTTTAGCAGCCAGTATTATATTCTGCATGGCTTACTGCTCTTTGTGACTTAGACTACTGAGACGCTCTTAGCCTCGAAACCAAATAGGGTAATTTCAGTTCATTGCACTTCCTAGGAACTGAATCCTAGGAAATTTACTGCAGAGGAAGTCTTTAAAAATTGTTAATATTCTGAGCTTGGGTTCCCAAAGGAGGGTAACAAATGTGTATTTAGGTGCTTGATTGAAAATGGCCTCATTTTTTACTGATGTCCAGATACCATTGGATTCAGTTGGTATTGCAGGTTTTCAACACCCCTTAAAATCAAGCCACTTATTTTGGTGCCCAAATTCAGGATGTTCAACTTTTGAAACACTGGCCACAAAGCCTTCCTTTTCTGCCTGGGTATTATATATCCCATGGGGTAATGTCCAGGAAAGCATGAAGTTTGCTTCTCTGTACTTGGCAGAAACCATCCCTTTCCTTCTTGCTCTTGTGTAGTTTGCCTGGCAATACAAATTTCTCTTGTTCCCCAAGATGTATTAGATATTGTCCAAACATAGGAGGAAAACATGGTAGGTATACCAGAAGGCTACTACATAAAAGCAGTGTGGCCCCTGGGCAATTGGTTGCATGCTGACTTCTTTCAGGGTTTGCAGATACACTGTGTGCAATGTTTTCTCATGTGCGTTTGACTCTCCTCCTCCACCCTTCTTCAATAATTCAACCCCTCATTCACTCCCTACACTGAATTTCAATGGCTGTAATTTAACAAACCTCTTCCCTGCCATTCCGTAATAAATAAATAGGTAGGGAAGGATACTAAAGAATGCTGGCTCTGATCCAAGGCCCAGTGAAACTAATGACATCCATGAAAATGTGATAAGGCCCCTGTCCACATTCTGAGGAATCAAACGGTGGGAAAGTCTAATGAACTCTTTAATCTACTTTCTTTCTCCCTTCTTCTTCCTTGTCCATTTAAAATAAAAGTGTACACAGGAAGCTCTTTGGGGTGCAGCTTAGCACATCCTATATGAAGGCTCAGTATTTAACTAAGTACAGTCTATCTGCACTCCTGCAATATCTATCATAAAGGAAAACATGGACTGAATCAAGGCATATTTTCCTGTTCCTGCCATCATGTCCTTATTCTCAGCAAGCTGAATATCATTCTGAATGCTTTCCTTGTGTGGTATTCCTCAAAAGATCAAGGGCCAAGGCTGAGTTTCAAGTGTTTGGTTTATTCTGATGCTGCTAGCTTAATTGGAGATAATGTCTTTCAAAGATAATGTATGAATAATTAACATATACTCAGTTGCCTCTTTTATAGTTTCAGATTGCTCAGCTTGTTGTTTGGAATTCTGACATATTTATAAATTTATCAGAAATAATAGCTTTACGCTAAATAATATGCTTTCTCCTTTTATACAGTGTTAGGTTAAAGTTGCCTTATTTCTACAGGCTTATTTCCTACTAATGATGAAAACCATTGCCCTGTGATAAAAGGTTGCCTGTCCTGGTAATTAGCTACCCAGTGCCTGGCTTTTATCAATAACTAGTTTTGACACCAGCAAAAACTTTTAAAGTGTTACACAAGCATCTCTTCGCATCTTCTTATGAAATTATCTGTCCCATTTAAGCTTAGGGATATGCAGAAATGCTGATTTATGCTTCACAATTTTTTTTTGTTACATAGGATTTTTGTAGGGGAATATATTTTATTTAATCATATAAACAACTGCCAAGTTCCAGTAACATCTCGGATAGCTGATGTGAATGCGAAAGGCTGGCACCATGGGAACGATCAGGAGAAACGAGAAACTATGCCAGCAAAACTTGGGAATACTTGGGACTGTTCAGTCAGCCAGACATTTTGGAACATGGAGGATAAAGGAGGTTGCAGTAACTCTTGAATGTACAGAGGTACAAAGACCAGGACTTTGACTGCATGTCGAATAAAGGACACTTTGCAATCATTAGTGCAAGAGAGGGAGAAAAATAGCTAAGCAGATTGGAGCAAGAAAAGACAGCATAGAAAACCTTGGAACTGGGTGAACTAGTCTAGACCTGGTACAAACACTTACCCAGAAATGAACCCTCCTTTTTGGGCCTCAGAAATATCCAATTTATTTTGCTATTTAGTTTTACAAGTTATTTTTTTCCCCATGAACTTCCAGCTCAGACCAGAGGCAAAATTACAGGCAAACAGACTAGAATAGCTACCTCACCTATGTGCAGCAGAAGGTCTGTGTAGGCCTTGCTGGAACATTGATCAATATAGGCTGCTTAAACAAAGGTTTTGTTAAAGCACTGGCCAGAGTAGGCCCCACTAGCAAACCTGATCGATGTATGAACTTCTCACATAAGGCTAGAATGGAAACGCCCAGGTTAGAATGTGAAACAAGCCCATGGTACAGAATTGTATGAGATACTCAAGATACAGATGAAAAGCATATGTAATTTGTTTTGATCATTGTACAAAAGGAGAACTGGAAAGCACAGAAATTTTGTAGCAGCCTGGAGGAGCTTGCACGGTGTTGTGCCAACTACTCTATCACAGGTACAAATGCCTTAACTCCCAGTCTGATGCACTTGTTAGGCCAAAGCGTGTTACGGTTGTGCTTGCAGACAATAAACCTGGCTGAATCTTTGCCACTGAACTGAGCCTGTGGTCATTCTCTAAGACAAGTTTGATGTTGGAATTTCTTGGCTGCAAGTTGTCAACACCACAGTTTCTGAGACTTCAACACTGAAAATGCATCAATAACACCCAACAAGGACAACAGCAACCACAACACTGATAACACCAGATGATAGTCTGAGTCCATTGATGTTATTGGCATCCACAAGAGAGGGTCTGGGTACAATGCTCTGGGTATTGCAGAGGGAAATTGATTACTATTTATGTTTTGCGCCTGGGAATGTTGCACTTCCTGTCCTGTGGTAACATTAGTTTTTAGTTTTTAAGAAATACCCCAGCCTTTTCTTTGAGGTACTAAGCACCTTTGATTACATCCTTTTCCTCAATATTATGTTCACTCTCAGCTAAGCCTGGGGTGAAGCTGGGGGAAGTGACTGGAAAATGAGTTCAACAAGCAGGGACTGTATGTATGATAGTAATTGGACCACAGGATTAGAAACCAGCACTTCAGAGCTCTGCTTCTAGTTCTGCTGTTTCTTCCTGGTATAAATAATCCTAGGTCAGTTTGTCAAAAGTGCCTGTGTGACCTCAAGGCCTAAGGCAAGTTCTCCAACATGATTTAAGCACTGAGGAACTTAAGAATTTCAAGGAGATTTAGGATCCTTATGTTTCTGAAGCGCTTTTGGAAATGAGGCTTGGAAGTTGTCTGTGCTGTTACTGTGTTGAGCCAGGGGTACCACCAAGAAGTATGCCATGCCTCACCTGCTCCTGCTCAGTGCACTATAAAGTCTAGAAATGATGCACTGAAGCCAGTGGGGAACACTTCTGAATTCTTACCCCAACACCAATTCTAGGCTGTATGTGTCAGTCATGCGTGGTGCAAATTCAGGGCCCTGATGCACACTAGTGGAGAGCAAATGGGTAGGAAATGCCTTTCAACATTGGCCCTGGCCTAATACGGAAGGGTTATAGACATGACTCTTGACTTTTAAATCCCTTCGGTATTTTAGACAATTTTATCTTTTAGGAGAAATTACTTAATCACACTAGGCGTGTCTACACATGTGCTTTAATGAGCAGTGGCCTATTTTACTGCACATTAAAGTGTCACATAAAAAGCACGTGATCACTCTAATACACAGTAACATAGGATACTGTGCATTAAGATCACTTTAAAAATATTTACTTTTGGTACTACACACTAGGTCAGCCTAAGGAGCATTTATTTAGAACTTTACATTGAAGGTACTAAATGTAATGTGCATTAGGAAAAGCACATTAATGCACATGTAGATGTGCCCTCTGTGCCTCATTCTGCAGCCTTGTAAAAGGTGGGGGGGATTATACTATTGGCTCACCAAGAAGTAGGATTTAGATAATGCAGCGGGGGCCTAGGGTGGAAGTTTTGACCACTATAGTTAATGGTCAGATCATTTAAATCATTTTAAAATAGAAAACTTCCAGTTGGAATGTCCTTGAATGCTGCTCCCCATCTTTTGTACTCATGTAGTTGAACAGAACATCCTCATAGAAAAAGAAAAGGGGAAAAATGTGAAAAATGGCAGCAATACAAATGGAAACAAGTGGACAGTGGAAGAAAAATTGTTCTAGCAAAAATGTCAGCGTCAACCCTGGCACTGGGAGAATGGGAAAGATGTTTTTAGTGGGGGAAAAAACTCTTTGCATAAATAGTACCAATACAAGAAATATTGCATTAGAGAATAATGGTTCGGTGGATGTCAAAGGTAATTACTCTTCTCTGCTTTAGTAGCTGTACACACACTCTCTGGGTGATGACTGATCATGTTTATTCTGTTGTTTCTACACTATTCTCTGTTTTTTGTATTTCTTTCCACTATGGCTGTCTCTTTTCTTCTGTCGCTATTTCTTGTCTTTATTATCTGCCTTTTCCTTTGATTTTAGGCAACTACCTACTGAAAGACATGAGCACATCTATATTCCCTGCAATAGTGTCCTTACCTTTTTCAGTCTTGCCATGTCTCTCATAAATGTCTGTTTCCATATTAATAATGGTTTGTAAAGTGCTCTGAAATCCTTAGATAAACAATATTATGGGAATAGATGGAATTAAAGTAATCTATGAGAGCACCTCTAGAAAGTTAAGAGTAGGATATGTTGTTGGTTGTAGTGTTACATAAATTGCCAATTTCTCAAATCATGAGTGAGACTTTATAAAGGGGGATAAGGCAAGGTGCCGCATTTATTGATTACATGACTTAGACTTAGAGGTTTGGACACACCATTCATACAAACACACACAAATCATCATACACATAATTACACACAGGCATACATATAAACAAAACAAACATTTCATCCACACACACACCAGATAAAGTTACCAGCTATAGTTGCTCAATATCAGCCCAGGGTGGCCAACCTGGGCTTATTGAGTAGATGATGATGATGTGAAGATAGCAGATTTGAAGATAACAGCTAGAGTGGAGTGAACAGATGTATCTGTGCTCCGATGAAACAGCAGTAGAGAAAGAGACTAAACCAACTAGGCATTTTCAAATTGTTCTTTTATAGGGATTGGCATCCTTTGTTTCAGTGCTTTGGGGATTTTCCATACCCACCTTCTGTTTTTGTGGTTGTTCTTCTTTCGTCTTCAGCTTATCTTAGCCTTGAAGTATTTTTGCTGCTCGTCTGGTAGGATGGGTACATTCTTCTCCTTGTTACCTTCTTTGTGTCCTAGGCCTCAAAGGGATTCTTCAGCCATTCATTAATTAGTTTACTGACTGGTGACTTACATTTGGTGCCTTGTTGCTTACATAAACAGTTAAATCTTTTTCTCCCGTCTCTATGCCACTCTCTCACCATTCACCCTTTTACACACACACATACATAAAGGCTATGCAGAGTTCATTCACTTATGTCAAGCAGAAGGATACAAAATGGAGTTTTGACATTGCTTACAGGACAAGACTAATATGGTTACATTTCACTACTATTACACTCTATGATAACAT
>NW_017729014.1:3904718-3905642 GCF_001723915.1 Gavialis gangeticus | reverse complement strand
GTTCTATTTTGCTATTATTACACTCTATGTTAACATCAGGTACATTAGTTCAGTTCATGCTACAGTAGCCATGCTGATCTAAGGACATAAGCAGTAAGCCTGTGCAAAATGGGTAGTTTTTGCTTCAGATTCTGATTTGGCAGATTTGGGGGACAGTGATTTGATTTGGTGATTCGAATCACTGTCCTGAATTGATTCAGCCAAATCTGATTCAGAGTTTCTGCCATAGCCAAATCTCTGAATCACACAGGCCACATCCCCCACCTGCTCTCAATGGTTGCCCCGCCCACCCCAGCTCTCAGCCCTTTAAAAAAACAGAACAAAAGCCCTGACTCACCCACCTCTGCCAGGGGGGGTGATCCCTGCTGTCCCCTGCTGCCCCACGCTCTGTGGGGGGCTCTTCCAGAAACCCTGATGGCCACTGCAACAGTCAGTGAGGCTGGGTATTTTTGTTTGTTTTTTTTAAAAGGGTTGGCAGATGGGGCGGACGGGGCAGCCATGGAGGCCCTGGAAGAGTGGGCAGGGGTTGGGGGGCTTGTGCCAGAGCTCCCCACACAGCATGGGGGATTCCCCCCCCCACCTGGCAGTGGGGATTGCCCCCTACCTGGCAGCAGCCAGTGAGTGGGGCATTTTTTTAAACAACCAGGAGCTGGGGTGGGTGGGTCAGTAATGGAGGGAACTGGGAGGGCGGGCAGGGATCAGGGGGGCATTTAAGGGGGCTGGGGGAGCAGGAAGGGGATGGTGCCTTGCAGAGGTCTCCCCATGGTCCCCTCCTCCTCCTCCTTCAGCCTCCCCCTTCCCTGCTCCCTAAATATGAGCATGGAGTCCAGATCCAGCTCCCTGCTGCAGCAGCAGCAAGTGAGGACTGCCCAAATTGCCGAAGCTCTCTGAATCTTTTCTGAATTGATTCAGAGAGCTTCAAAT
>NW_017729014.1:3900634-3904707 GCF_001723915.1 Gavialis gangeticus | reverse complement strand
AAATTTGGAAGACAAAGGGTAGAGATAGGAGGGGAGGGGGGCCAAGGGAGGGAAAAGTATGAAGGAATTCAGGTGACCTAACCTAAAGCTAACCTAAAGGCAGGTTACTTGGTGTGTCAGATGTCAGGAAAGTTGTAATGTGTCATGAATCCACTGTTTATATTAAGTCCATGGTTTTCAGTATCCAGTAGATTTATGAAGTGAAGTTCATAGGCTTATCCACAAAAGGTGTTTTGTAAATTCCCTTTAAGGATTAGAATTGAGAGGTCAGAGACAGAATGATTCTCTTGTTAGAAGTGAACAGCTACAGGTAATTTGATTTTTTTGTCTGTCCTGGGGAGCAGCCAAGGGGAAAACTCCAGGGAGCCTGGGGGGAACCCGGAGAGCAGGAACAGGATGGGAAAGAAAGAGAAAGAAAAGAGAAACAAATAGAAAGGTTCTCTCCTTTAGAGAGCAGCGCGGCGAAACTGGAAGTGGCGGCTGGACCCGAGCGGCTTGTTAGCCGCGTTTTTATAAAGTTGCGGCCAGCTGATGGCCACAGCTGCAGGAGCCGGTCAGGGGACTAAAAAGCAGCTGAGTGCAGCCCTGAGGGGAGGAGAGCAGGAGGAGCGCCAGTGAGGGAAGCACTCTCCGAGTCCCCTCAGAGCAGAGGATCATTGGGGCTTGCGACCGGCAGCCCTGGTGGAGAGAGCAAGACCCCGCAGGAGGAGGTCGTCGCCAGCAGTAAGGCAGGGAGCAAGGAGGCAAGGTTGAGGTACAGAGGCTGAGGAGGATTGGAGAACACCGAGATCTGGAGGAGCCCACAGAGGATAAGAAGAGGTGGCAGGATCCAGATCACCGGACCAGGTGGGATCACAGAAGGCGCAGACGGCCCCAAACAAGAGCTGAGGAGGAAACATGCTGAGGGGACCCACCAAGAACACAGTGGGCTGACCCCAGACTAAGGCTAGGCTGGTTAAGGCCTGAGAGACAGCAACCGGGGGCAACAGAGTAGGCGGTAGGAGCAGGCATAAAAGGGGCAAAGGGCAGCCCTTAGTATCTGGTGTTTTCTGCCAGTGATTTATTTTGTGTTTTGTTTTTTTACCCACTGTTGGAGGGGAGGCGAGGTATAGTGCACCGACAGGGTGCAGTTGGGGGCCAGAGCAGGAGGCCGGTAGGAGGGGAGTATTTAGCTGGATTCCTAGAGCCTACTGGGAAGAGGGCCCCAAGCCCCAACTATCAGAGGGATGTGGCCAGAGGCCATCGAGATCCATCTAGGTGTGGTGTAAGGGCGAGGTGGAGGGGAGGAGGAGCCTCGCAGTTCAACGTCCCGTAGTCCCCGATACGAGGAGTGCCGATAGTCAATCCCCACCACTGTGGTAAGATCAAAGTCATGTCGGGCGAGATTGGGGAGAGACAATTCGGGTCGACAACATCAACTCGCTGAGATCACAGGGACAGACGGGTGGACAACTTCGAACATCAGGGGCGCAGAGCATGTGACCGGATGTTTGAAACCAGGAGGACACATTGTCTTTTATGGATTTTCTGTGTGTTTTCATTCTGATACACAGTTGTTATTTAGTTTATCCTACATATTTTCAATCGGGGCATTTAGTGCACTGGATGAGATATATTACATTTCTGGAGGTGCAGGTGTAAGATCCAGGAATGGTGATGGTTTTGTTGTGGGGTGTCTTTCTTGTGGGAGTGGTGATGTGTTGGCAGGTTTTACGTTTCTTGTCCTGGCAAGATCTGGATCCATTTGGTTTGGTTTGGGTCATAGGAAGTTTGCTTCTGGTGATGAGGTTAGCGAGACTCAGTGCTTGTTTAAAGGCTAGGATGGGTGGTTCTGGAAAAATCTCTTTAAGAACTGGATCCGCTTCTAGTTGGCTTGAAATTGTTTCAGGACTTTCCATATAGGTTCCAGGGAAGGATGGTATGTCATAACTAATGGTGATTTGTGGGTATTTTCTTTTGGTACTGCAGCAATTCTTTGTGTGGTATCCAGGTGGCTCTGTCAAAAGTGTGATCTATCTCTCTGGAGGAGTGTTGTTGTTGGGTGAAAGTCCTTTTGAGATTTGTGAGGTAACAATCATGGGTATTCTCCTCAGTGCAAATTTGGTGGTATCAGAGAGCTTGGCTGTAAATTATAGCTTTTTCAGTCTGGTTAGGGTGATTGCTGGTTCTGTGTAGATATGTATGTTGGTCCATGGGTTTCTTATTTATGATGGGATATGCCACTTCTGCTTTATACAAGAAATAAATCAGCCAGAAAAGCTTCCCAGAAGAGAAAAGAATGAACTCAGGCTTCCCCAGAATTCTGTTTCTTCCATTTCCATGGCCTTGGCTCAGCTCTGGTAAGCTAGCATGTGCTTTCTACAGACCAGTCCTTAGTCAGGTACAAGTGTCCTCACAGAGCCATGCAGCAGTCTTTCACTGAGCAAGTGAGTCAAATGTTGGCATGCAATCAGGTGCCTTTCCATCTGCCCAAGCATGGCAGGTGTGGCAGAGCTGCTGGAGTCTTTCTTTCTACAACTTGTAAAATACAAGAACTTCCAGTTCCATTTGGTTTGTTTTATTGTCTCTCAGCAGCTCCTCATAAAGTTTGGGGATAACAATTCTTCTAGGCCCCATTCAATTTTTGTGCTGATACAGGCCAGGACTGCAGCCAGCAGCATTCAGGTATGGAGAAATATGTTGATATCCAGGTTGCTTTTGTGTACAGAAAGAAAAAGAGAACTGGTCTGTTGTGTGTGTAAGAGGGAGCCGATGACCCTGTTATGGAGCAAGACTGAGCAGAGAAACTTACGGGACACTGCAGGACTGGCTGGGGAGATAATGTCATTTCCACCGGCACCGGGAGTATCCATGGCACTGGAGAGTGGCATTTCTGAAACTTACTGATTGACTGAGCTCGTATAAGAGGAGTTGTACTTGGTTAGTGAATCCCCCAGAATGGGACAGGAGCTGGAGCCAGAATCTAGAGGAACTCTCAGTGACAGACCCATTTTCCGTGCGAGGCATGGGAGCAAAGAGGGTAACATGCCCAAAGGAAAGAGAAGTCAGGTAACCTGGTGCACCAAGAGTGAAGCTTCCTGGAAACTCTGAGGAGCAGGTACGTATGATTGCTTAGAGACTTTGCCGATACTTATCATGAATGGACATTTTTCTTTGAACTGATTACACTGTTTTGCCAGGCTAAAAGTCAGGTCTCTCCAGACGGAGAGAAAAAGTGACTTAAAAGCTGTCAGCTGGCCAATAACAATTTTGTTCATAATTCTATTTTCCTGAGAGGGAGAGAGTGAGTAGAGGGGGAGGACAAGGTATGTGGGGTGAGAATCTCAGGCTGCCCCAGAAGTTTTGCCCTAATGCACAAGGGGTTGTCCTGGTAGGGCAAAGTTGGCTGGCTTCCCCACGTGCAGTGCTCCAAAGTAAAGAGAGAGTGTCACTTTGGTGTTAGTTAAGATCAGAAGCGGACTGTAGTCTCCCATACCTCTCCCTAGATGTCGTGGGCAGAGATGCCTCTCGAACCTTGCTGTGGCTTTTCAGGGCGCACGTTCTGGTCACAAAGCAACTTTGGGGCAGTTCCCCAGGGGCCTCGCTGCCATGTCTTTGATAATTAGTTTGTTTGACTCGGGAGGATGATGTCTGGTCCTGCCCCCCAGTGCCTTCCCTTGGTTGCTTCCTCTGCTCCTTTTATGTGGCGCTCCGCCTCCCCTACACCCCACCTACCACCAACTGTGAGGTTGCCACTCACGTCATTGAGGGTGATGTCCAGGATTTTCTTTAACACTTGAGCTCGTAGGGTCTGATGGCCGCAGTCAATTGGTGCTGTTCCTTCCCTGAGCATCTCCTGCGGTCGCCTTTTTCTGCCTAGATGTCGTCTGTCCTTGGCACTGTCCTATTCATAGTTTCATAGTTTCTAGGGTCGGAAGGGACCTGAGCAGATCATCTAGTCTGACCCCCTGCCATGGCAGGAAGAGCACTGGGGTCAAATGACCCCAGTAAGGTGGTCATCCAACCTCCTCTTAAAAACCCCCAGGGTGGGAGCCTGCACCACCTCACTTGGAAGCTGGTTCCAGACTCTAGCC
>NW_017729014.1:3893610-3900069 GCF_001723915.1 Gavialis gangeticus | reverse complement strand
CAGATGTCTGGGAAATTCAGGTCCCCCATGACTACCACATCCCTAGCTTTTACTACCTCAGTGAGCTGACCCAAGAATTCCTGGTCAAGCTCCTCTGCTTGGGTAGGGGGTCTATAGTAGACTCCCACCAATAGGTCCCTTTCCCCTCTTCTGCCTTGAACCCTAACCCAAAGCACCTCAGAGTGCTTCTCCCCTGACTCCTTACTAATTAGCGAGGACGTGTAGTCCTCCTTGATGTAGAGTGCCACTCCTCCCCCTCTCTTTCCTATCCTGTCCCTCCTGTACAGCCTATAGCCCTCAACATTCACCGCCCAATCATGCTTGGAGTCCCACCAAGTCTCCGTAATCCCCACAATGTCCGGGCTGGTGTCAGCCAGCAGGAGGGTGAGTTCCACCTGCTTGTTCCCCATGCTACGGGCATTAGTGTAGAGGCATTTCAGGCCTCTACACTAATTTAGAGGCATTTCAGGCCTCTACACTATTCCCCAGTGTGTTGTCCCTTTCTTGGGCTGGGTCTTTGGTGCTTGTCAGTGGTGTCCATCTTAAGGTGTCACTGGGTCCCACAGGACTCCAGTCTTCGTCAGCACCAGTCGATGCCCACTCTGGCTCTGTGAGTGTCTTCACCAGCTCACATTGAACGTGGATCCTTGGGGCAACCCCCTCCTGGGGTGCCCACCAGGTCCCCTCCCTGGGACCACTGGTGTGTTCCTGTCCCTCAGGACTGGTTGGGGACTTCACTTCTGGTCCCCCCCACTGCTCTTCTGCTGGGCATTTTATCTTGGCCCCAGGCGTTCAGGTGGCCAATCAGTTCCGGCATGCACATATAAAACATCCCAAGCTGATTCAGAAGCCGTTCCCAGCTCCTTCTGGCTTTTCCATTTTTTTCTCTTTGATCTTTGTCCGCAGCAGCTCCGCCCGCTGCGGTTTCATTTTTGCCGCGCTTGTCTCCCAGTGCAGTGTCCTGCTGCCTCCCAACTCCAGCGGGTAAGTCTTTTTCACACTGCCCTTCTGTGAGTATTAACTTTAACTCCCATCAAGCCATGGCAGGTGAGAATAAATGCTAAGGAGGAAAGCTCTGCCAAGTGCACTATTTTTCTGATTGATTTAGGACACCCGCTCACTGTGTGCAATGGCTTGAATCTCCAGAGAACTTCTTGCAGCAGTTCTATTGTAAACACAGAGGGTGGATTTCTAGTCATTTAATCATTTTTCTCCATAAGTCACCAAATTCACTGTATCCAAAAATTCTAGATCCTCTCAGATAATTAATATTTTAATGAATTTGCTCAATACACAAAATTCTGTGAGCACCTCCTCCTTCTCCTCCCCTCCCTCCCTCCATCCCTCCAGTTGGGTCTGTTTGTCTGAGGCTGACCCTGGGCACTCAAACTAATATATTTTGTTTATACTGATATACTTAACCTCTCAAAATAATGAAGACTCTCAGTACGTCTGCTACTTGTGTGAGAGGAAGCGCCTTGTGATGAATGCACTTTAAGCAAAGGCCTTTTTCTGACTGAGCATTAGGCCTGTGGAAAGTGGCTAGTATTCACTTCAGATGGCTGATTCAGGGGACAGTGATTTGATTCGGTGATTCAAATCACTGTCCTGAATCGATTCAGCCAAATCTGATTCGGAGATTCAGCCATCGCCAAATTGGCTGAATCTCTGAATTGAATAGGCCCCATCCCCTGCTCGCTCTCCCAACCCCAGCTCGTGGCTCTTGAAAAAAAAAGAAAAAAAGCTCCCACTCGCTGCTGCCTGGCAGGGGCTGCAACCCACTGCCCCATGCTGCATGGGGAGAGGATCTTCCACAAGTCCCCCAACCCTCACCCACTCTCCCAGCTCCCTTCATGGCTGCCACGCATGGCCCTGGCTCTTCAAAAAAAAAAAAATTCCCAGACTCACTGGATCCTGCCAGGTGGGGGGGGAAATCCCTGCTGCCCCCCACTGCTCCACACTGCATGGGGGGCTCTGCTACAAGCCCCCAGAAGCCCCAATGGCTGCTGCAGCAGCCAGTGAGTGCAGGGCTTTTTTTTTTTAAGAGCCAGAAGCTGGGTTTGGGCAAGGCAGACATGCGGGCTGGGGGAGCAGGCAGGGGACAGGGTCTGGAAGGGGATCCCTTATTGGCCTCTTCCCCCTCCTCCAGCCCCTGCTCCTCCACCCCCTACTTACCAGCATGGAGTCCGGTTCAAGCTTCCTGTGGCAGTGAGCAGGAACTGCCCAAATCTCCGAAACTCTTCAAATCTTTTCCGAATAAATTTGGAAGGCTTCAAATTGATTTGGATCTTTTTACTGGTTTCCTGATTCGATTCAGATTTGGAGATTCAACCGCCGAATTGGGCTGAATTTCCTCCACATTGAATCAGCACCCAAAGCTTCACACAGCCTTGCTGAGCATGTGTGGGTAGAGAGAATTCAAAGAAATATAATTAAATCATGAGCCAGCATGAAGCGCTGACAGCCTCTCTGGGTAACTGGGGACAGAGAGTTGGGCAATAAAACTAAGTGTCAGAATTCTGGAAATAATTATCAACATGAATCTGAAAGACCAAGGAATGGGAGGAAAGGGCTGGGAGGAATGCATAGTGAATGTAGAAATCAGGGCAAACACAAGCCAGGCCAAAGGAAATGATTTTGCATATGGCTTCTAGAACACCTTCAATGTACTGCACACAGATAAAGGACAAGGGGGTAAAGGGAATGTTCTGGAATACATGAAGACAAGATATTTCAAGGCATTGAGGTACAGACAGGTGCAAAGAGAGGCCTGGTAAATTTTCAGCAGCACCTAGGCACTTATGTTTCCACAACAGCAACAGGAATCAGACACCTAGGTACTAGGGAGATTTTCAGAAGCTCCTGCTTCCATCTATACACACTGAAGTACCTTTAAAAATCTGTCCCTGTGGTATTTAGGCCATGTCTATATCATAGAGTCTGCACATATGTGTGGTTTTGCTCATTAGGGCTTTGAGCCTCTGCTGGCTCACTCAGAGGGCATCTCACTTAGAGGGAAATACATGTACTCATGCAGGCTGGAACTAGCCCACTGTGCAGTGAGAATGTAGGTGAGATCCCTTGGCAGCTGGTAGTAGGGCTGTGTGAAACTTCAGCAGTCATTTCATTTCAGAGCTGTTTTGGCCTGTTTTGGCACCCAAAACACCAAATCCAAAATGAAACAGAAGGCTCCAAAACATCTCAGAAATTAAACAAAATCATCTGAGAAATTAAATGAAACATTTTGGAATGTTTTGAATGTTTTGGGATGTTTCAGAGGCGGGCTTACGGGGAAACAGAAACTCAGAAGAGGGAGGACTGCTCTGAGTGTGACATCTGTAACTGGCCAGTGTCTGTGAAATGTCCCTGATATCCCTTCCAATCCCAGTGTTCTGGGGGAGGGACAGAGAAACAGCATATAAAGCTCTGTGTGAAGCCTTTCACTGCCTTTTGTGAGATCTGTCTCTTGCAGCACGAGCAACAGAATGCAGCATCTGAAGGGTCTAGGCTCGTAGCAGTAGGTAGTCTGTTGCTACCAAATTGTAGCCAGCCATTAGCCAATCCTTTTCCACTTACTCTTTCCTACCATCCCTATTGTTAATCACTTTCAAATATGTCTTCCCCAAAAATCCTCTTATTTAGTAGTTGGTTTTTTTTTCACCCCAAACACAAAGAAAGCTGTGCTTTGCCTGGCAGTGTGTCATCCAACACTGGCAGGAAAGTGCAACACATATAAATTATACACACACTTTCCAGCCTACCAAACATGAAGTGTGCTGGAAAGGCAGGTGCCAGGTCTTCTGGCAGGGGAATGAAAGGGGGCAGAGGGAGAGCTGCAAGTCCTCCTCCCCCCAAACTTAGATGCACCCTCTTCCCTAGCAGGCATGAGGCTTCTGCTGCTAGTGGCAGCAATGAGGTGGGAGCAGTGTCTGCACCTGCCCCACCTCAACTAACACCAGCAATAATAATAACCCTCAGCAACACCAGCATGACAACAAGCACCAGAATGACAGTCTCCTCCACTCCAATTTCAGTTCCCAGCCTCAACCTTCCAATGCCAGAGGAGGAACTGGATCTGGAACCAGGGAAGCTCAGTGCCATAGCCAGAGAAGTTTTGGGGAAGGAGGAGAAATCTGAGTTTGTGCTCCAAACCTCTCAAAGTTCCCCTAGAGCCAGGTTTCCTTCACCAGAAAGCATCTTGGAGGAGGTTGAGGTTGTGGCCCAGCTGAGTCAGCTCCTCCTGTTGTTGTGCCTCTGCCTGCTGAGGAGGGGGATAAGGCAGGATCCGCACCCGCACCCCAGAAGTGAGGGGATAGTGTCAGATGGGATCATTTTGAGGTGGCAGATGATCCCAAGTATGCTGTCTGCCTGCACTACCAATGCAAGACCAGCCAGGGCAAGGACCAGAAACACTTCAACACCACGGAGATTCTGATGCATATCAGGAGGTGCCACCCCCTTGCCTTTGCTCCTCCTCAGCCTGGCACCAGTGGGAGCATGCACAAAAGGAAGTCCCCCGGCCCCTTGCTCCAAAGCCCCCATCCCCCAGAAGCAGGGGCAGGCCTCCCTGGACCAGTGGGGGAAAAGGGGGCGCATTCCAAAGGTGAGCGAGTTCACCCAGAACATAGGGGAGATGCTTGCTCTGGATGGCCAGCCCATCTCCTTAGTTGAGTGCCAGGGTTCAGGAGGCTCATGGCACTCATGGCCCCATCATACCATGTGCCAACATTTACCACCTTCAGCAGGACTGTGGTACCCTCCCTGTATGAGGCATGCAGGGAGTACTTGAGGGAGGAGCTGCACAAGGCAGATCCGCAGGTGGCCTTACACTTCACCTTGGACATCTGGAGCAGCCAGGGTGGAGAACATGCCTACCTCTCCCTCACAGGGCACTAGTGTGAGTAGTCTGGCTGTCAGTGCACTCTTCTTCAAGCAGAGGTGATGGATGTGTCCCACATCACAATGGAGATCATGGGGACTGTGAACCTCATGGTGCAGGGGTGGCTCATTGGGCAGAGGGAGCTCATCCGTGGGTTCTTGGTCACCAACAACGGGGCCAATATGGTCAAGGCAGTCTGTGATGCCAACTTTGTTGGCATCCATTGTGTGGCGCACAAGTTCTACCTTGTAGTCAGGGACAACTTGGAGGGGGACAAGGCTGCTGTTGAGGGTGAGGTCACTGTCACAACCAGCCAGCTCATTTTGAAATGCAGGCAGGCTACTTCCATAGCAGCATCAAGGGGGGCAAGATGCTGTGGGATAAACAGGCAGAGCTGAGCATCCCACAGCACAAAATCATGCAGGATATGGAGACTTGGCAGAACTCCACATACCTGATGCTCGCAAGACTGGTGGAGCAACAGAAGGCCATCCATGAGATGGCTTTGCTGAGGGAGATTGGGATCAGCGGGTCAGGCCCACCCCTGCCTATTCTCCAAGCCCTGGCAAAGGCTTCCCCTCCCACTGCAGCTCCCATCTCTTTGAAAAAAGAAGCCCAAACTCATGGGGTGCTGCCAGGTGGGGGGTGATCCCCAGTGCCCCCTGCTTCCCTGAGCCACACGGGGAGCTCTGCACAACCCCCCCCCAGAAGCCCTGAGGCCGCTGCAAGAGCAGTGAGTCCTGGGGTTTTTCTCGGTTTTATTTTTCTTGAAGGGCCAGAACTGGGGTGGGCAGGGCAGCCATGGGGGAGCTGGGGAAGCAAGGGGAAGTTTAGGGGCTTGTAGCAGAGCCCCTCATACAGCATGGGGCAATGTGGGGTGGCAGAGATCATCCCCCTGCCTGGCAGCATCCGGTGAGTGAGGCTTTTTTTAAAAAACCAGGAGCTGGGGCAGGCGGGGCAGCCATGGGGGGGCTGGGGGAGTGGGCAGGGGAATAGGCAAATAGTGTGAAGGCAGGGGAGTGTGATTGATGAAAAGAGACTGAGGGAACTGGGCTTATTTAGTCTGGAGAAGAGAAGGGTTTTAATAACAGCCTTCAACTACATGAAGGGTGGTTCCAGACAGGATGGAGCTAGACTGTTCTCAGTGGTGGCAGATGAGAGAACAAGTAGCAATGATTTCAAGTTGCAGCAAGGGAGGTTTAGGTTAGATATTAGGAAAAACCCTCTCACTAGGAGGGTAGCACAGCAGTAGAACAAATTATTCAGAAAGATGGTGGAATCTCCATCCTAGAGATCCCATGAGGTATCTTCCAACCCTCATTTTCTATGATTCTATGAATTAGAACACGACCCCTTCACAATCCCCACGTTCTACTGCAGGAAAACACAGATTGACAATGGGCAGTCTGGGTCAGACAATCAGGGCTGCCCTATGCACTGCTGCCGCCTCCAGGAAGACTAAGGGAGCCTGTGGAACATGCGGAGGTGTGTGCAAACCCCACCTCTCTGGCTGCACAGCATCAAAACTGCAAGCTCTTCAATCTTAAGGGCTTCAGCACTCAAGTGTCTGTACAGGTGGC
>NW_017729014.1:3880220-3888610 GCF_001723915.1 Gavialis gangeticus | reverse complement strand
CAGAAGAACATGGAAGAGGAGGAACCAGTATCCCATGCCAGCACTCCATCCACCAGCCAGTCTCCTCCACCGCAGGTGCTGCCAATGTGGGCCAAGGGCATGGCTTCAATACTGGGGTCCAGAGGCACCAGACCCCAGCATCAGGCAGGTAGTGCTGAGGCCTCAGTAGCTACCTATCTCACTGAGGACATGGAGTCACTGCTGTGTGACCCCTTGGCCTACTAAGCACGCTGCATCCAGATGTGGACAAATTTGCCACGGTTGCCCAGGAACATCTGTCCTGTCCACCGACCAGTGTTCCAAGTGAGTCGGTGCTCCAAGCATGGCTGGGGATGATGTCACATCCCATCGCACCTCCTTGGATCCTGGTTTGGTGGAGCAGCTGGTGTTCCTCAAGGTGAAGTTCCTGCTTCCCCAAGCTCCACATGCAGATGGAGTGAATGCCATCTTCCTCACTCCATCCACACTGATTTCCATTTTTAATTTTTTAAAAACCATTTAATGTCCTGCTCTCCAGGCTGGAGGGGACACTCACTGTATCACCAGCCAGCAGGGGAAGAAAATCTTCTGCTGAGCTCCCGTTCCAGGATGAACTTGGAGGTATGGGCTGGGGCTATGTGGAAGGAGGAGACTCCAGGTCATAAACTTGTCCCTACCAGGGTTGGGAGGCCTGGTGGGACTGCTGGTGGCATGGCAGCCCCGAAGAAATGCCAGGAGCACAAATCTCCCTGGTGAAAGGTGGGTAGGAGGTGCCTTATAACCTCTAGTCATCACACACACTCACAGTCCTGGTTAGGAGAGGCCAGACCTGTAAGATCTTTGATAGGCCTGAGACTTGCTGATCGCAGTGGAGTTGTGAGGCTCCAAGTGAGCTTAGCTGCCTGGGATGCCCTCTCTGAGGCATGAGCTGCAGTGTAGGGTAGGTATGGAGCTGTGGAATGGATGTCACCCCTAATGGAATGGATATCAGGGGCCTAATGCTAACCTAAAAGCTTAGCAAGCTTTCTGGTTTAAACCCTTCATCGGGGGAGGAAACATCTGCAGTTGGTGTGTGTGCTCTTCCTGGATGGAAGGAATAATAAAGAAGCCAGAGGATGGCATGCAATGCAGCCAAAAAAGCCAGTCAGTGAATATGTAAGTTGAGGTGTCAGGGGGTGAGGGACAGGTTGGGAGGGGGAGTGGGGAAGTGGGATGCAGCAGGTAAAAGTGGAGAGGTACCTGAGGAGTCAGATGTCAGGCAGGTTATAGTGTGTCATAAATCTAATGTCTATATTGAGTCCATGAGTATCTAGGAGGCTGATGAAGTGAAGTTCATAGAATCGTCTGTGAAAAGTGGTTTGGACTTCCAAATCACTTAGGACCTTTAGATACCTGCCTAATGACCAAAAAAAGCTCTTATATTACAATTGTAAATTGAAAGATGTTTTCAGCTGTTTATGGGTTGCCAGAGTAACACTTTATAAGGCCATGGAAATCTGTTCCTAATTATGGACTGCCTCCTGAGTAAGGGCCTTTGTGCTCTACAATTCAGTGTGTAGGAAGACTCAACCTACGTCCCTTGGCTTCTTCCTCTCTTTTGTAAGGTTTTGAAATTCAGGTGAAATTGCAATTCAATCTGTCTTCTCAGGTAAGGCAGAAGTACTCTAAAGTTGATGAAATTCTATTTATTCATTCATTATTTCCATCACAGTAACATTAGGCTACATGTGACACTAACAGTGCAGTAAACTAAAATAATACTGTGCAGTGGCACATCACAGCACAAACAGTGCTAATACGCTACTGCACAGTAGGAGGCTACTCCGCAGTAGCATCACTTAAAAGCTGTTCACCGGTGCTACTACACAGTAACTCCAGTTACTATGCATTTATTTCATACTTGATTATACAAATACTAAATTAAATGCACAGTAACCACTGCAGATTAATGAACATGTATACGTGCCTACTAGCAGTTAGAAATCCTGACTAAGATCAGAGCCTGATTGGGCTGGCTGGTATGGCAGTGCCAGCTCCAGCAAGGACAGAAAAGCAGAAGAGAAAAAGGAGATGTGTCAAAGTTACAGGATTTGGCCAAAGTACATTGATGGTCCTTCTAAAGATCATAACCTTGATTTGGTAGAGAGGCTTATATGTTACCAATGTCCTTGAGAGCAATTTCACCTGGAATTTAGTACCTCTGGTAGGGTCACCCATGGCAGCAACATCAAGATTGAGGTTTCCAGACTAATAGTGATCCAAAACCAAAAATGAGAGTCCACAATGGTGGAGCAGGAAGACAAAAATGGAATACTTCACAATGGCTGCAAAGGTGTATGAAGGCTGGGCTGCAGCAGAAGAGAAACCTCCAGTCCTGTAGGTTTTCCTCGCCATTGAATTAAGGTTTTCTTCCCACAAAGTAATATGTGCTTGCTGATAAGCAATAACATTCTCACATTAGATGACATTCTCACAGCATCTTGCATAAACAACAAGTCCTATGGTGATGGGAGAGTGACAACAGGGACAGGTGCTAGTAATTACTCTAAGCCCCGGTGGGAGCAGAAAATTCCTGCGGGGGTTGAGCTGGGGAACAAAACCCCACAGAAGACCCCCTGGCAGTGTGGGGAGCCCCTGTAAAACCCCAATGGGGGCTGGAAATGCACCTCACATACCTCCAGGGGCAGCAGCAATGGCAGAGAAGTGGCAGGAGCAGTGGCAGCCTCACTTTATAAGTTCCTGCTTGATCCGCATAGGCAGGCATACAGGAAATACTAGTATAACCAGAAGTCTTGTGCTGGTGAGAAGCAGAGCGGCTGTAGCAGCATGGAGCCAAAACCATGAGCCACATGGCATTGGAGATATGACTGGCAATTTCAGTGCCAGGGAGTGGAGTACAGCCCCATCCCAGGAACGCAGGAAAGCACCAGGCAACAATAGCTTGGGTGCCTAGAGAAGCACCCAGGGCAGCAAAGCCTGTGGGATGCATTGGGATCCTGAGAGGAAGAGGACCACCTGATGCTCCCTCCATGGCAGCAGCAATACATGACTGAAGACAGAGTCAGCCTTGCTCAGGGACACATAAGTGATACAAACAGACTTTTGCTTCTGTGTATGACCCTAATTGCTAGTGGGAGCACTGCTGGTCAAGTACATTGAACTGGGTAATTGATAATAGGACTTCAGTGGGGACAGACTGAGTTGCTTACCATCAATGAGACAAGAAGAATTGATTATGTTGTTAATTTTGTTGTTATACCAAGAACTAAGGAATGAATTGATTTGGAGTACTTATTTTGTGAGCAAGCCTACATCTAAGCAGGAAATTGGAGCTGTTGGCACCACAGTTTGTACAAGCATGCTCAGATTTGCAACTCAGGACCAAGTGTTATCCATGGTGGCAGGAGGATACTGCCCCTGGGGTCTGGGAATTATCACCACCCTGCCATCCAGTTGGCACGTGGAAGGGGTATAAGGGGAGGTGGAGCCCCAAACATCACCCTCATGTGGGGTACCCCTGGGTTGCAGCATACTTAAGCCATGCTGAAGGCCAGGCTGTCTGGATCTAAGGGCTTATTTCCAAAGGGGGAGGTGCCTGTGCCATTCAACACAACCTGTAGTGGCAGCACTGCTTACAGCCCCTAATAATCATGGATCTACATGGAGGCAAAGGAAGTATTCTATTCTACACTCAACTAAGTCTTTTCATTTGACCCCAAAGAAGATTAAATAATTCTTGGTGATTTTCAGTGCTAGAATGGGTCAGAATTCTGAGCTACAGAAATGAACACTTGGAAAGGAAGGGGTAGGGAAAGTCAATTAAAATTGAATTCTCCTGACCAAGTCCTTGGAATGTGTTCTTATAGTCAAAAACTCCCTATTCCATCCAAGCAACAAATAGAAGACATCAAGGATTCACTCCGACTCAAAAAACTGGCACCTGATTGGCTGTGTCATAGTGCATGCCCAGGACCATTGTGCCTTCTATATCACCAAAGCTATGACCAGCATGGACGATTGATTTACTGACCATTGTTTGATACATTCCATTGTGTCTATTTGGTGTCTGCCACTTTAAGAGTGTGAAGAGGCTACTGGCAGTTGCGGCCCTCTGATGAGTGGCCACTTTAAGATTCAGGCCAGCAGGGCTGGAAGTAGCAGTCCGCTGCCTGGCACTGAGGAAACAACATCTCCCAGCGGAGCTGCTGCTCTGGTAACACTAGGAGGTAAAGGAAGGAACTTATGGAGATGGTTAGGAGGCTCCTGGTCCTGGGCATGACTTAAAACTGCACCCTGCCAGGGATGGGTGGCCTGGTGGGGCTGTTCATGGCAGAACAGTCACCCAGAAATGCCAGGACAGTTACCACCCCAGTGAAAGGCATGGAGGGTGCCTTAACCCCAGACCCCACCTTCAGGTGAGTTATTTATCATTGGAGGCAGTAGAGGGCCAGGCACACCCAGGTGTGGCACCTGAGCCCATGTGTGAATGTGGGAGAGCGAGAATGGTGAGCCAGGCATGCCGACGAGTGGCACCTGAGCCTGCAGAGGTGTTCAACCCCTGACCCCAATGTAGGGGGCAGAGTATGTGCCTCAGAGGAGGCGGAGGTGCAGAGCGGGGTGCAGAGAGGCACCTATCAGCCTGCACAAGAGTATACACCATTTTTCTTTGTGAATCAGACTGAAGACTACCATCCAAAGAGAGCAAGGGTGTAACAGATGCATTACTAACAGGGTGGCTCTAGGATGGGGTATAGGAGAGGTTGAAGCCTCAAAGAAGTTCTAGACTCACTTCTCCCAACAATAACTGGTTTGACATCAAAACATGGCAGGCAAGAATCGGAAAACCATGACTGTGTATGAAGACTGGGTAAACTCACATTTATACAGCGCAGCCCTAATGGTCTCAGGGCTAGCATGCCCTGTGACTCTATCCTATACTGCACCAACATTTATCTACTGGAAGACTATCTACCTCATATAGAGGGACTGTTGACAATGATGGCAAGGACATTAAAGGTTTTTGTATGTTGCAGGGCACTAAGGTGCCTACTCCTTTAAGGGCAGAAATGGCCTAGAGAGAGGCCCCTGGCAGTCGGTCAGGAACTTCATAGCTGCAGATTACTGTGGCAGCAGGAATGAAGGAATTAGCCTGCACCTGCAGGTGGTCAGCTGGCCGGAAGAGGCAGGGCCTGGGGCACATATAAACCCCAGGGCGAGGACTAGAAGGCAGTTCTCTGTCAGCAGCCAAGGGGGAAGGAGCTCTCTTAGAGGAAGCTAAGTGGAGATGTATGATGGCCTGTTCTACTTCTGATAGGATTAAGAGGCTCCAGGGCCTCACCTGCACGGCATTTAGTGCTAGGGGGGAGGTTTAATGCTTTTAAAGGAACAGAGCACACCCTGAGCTGCTTGCATTGTGTTATAGCCCAGGGGCTCATATTTTGATTTCTGTTTGTAAATCGGTGGATCAGGCTGAGGCTACTGGGGAAGGAGGAGGCCTCATTGGGGACCCACTATAGTGTGGGGACCCCAGCACTTGGGGTGAGGTGACAAAGGGGTGAGCAGGCCCCAGTGCCAGGGGCACGGTGACAAAGAGGGCAAGCATACCCCAGTGCCAGAGGCACGGTGACAAAGGGAGCAAGCAGACCCCAGCACCAGGGAGTGCAGAGAGACACAGGGCTGCGGAGAGCCCCAGCACCAGGGGGCACAGACAGTGAAACAGGGCTGTGGACAGCTCAGCGACAACCAGAGGCCAAGTTAAACTAAGGCCTCAGAGGGACAATGTGTGAATGCCATCTGTGAGGCTTGGGGCATGGTAAAGGCGTGGTTTGGAGCCACACGTCTAGCCCATAAGGCTGAGGGTGTCCCGTGAGGCATCCATTTTGAGCGGGACCCAAAAAGGGGTCCAAGAACCCATAGGGTCAACGGGGTTCATCGGACCATGTCTAAATATAAACTTGAGGGCAGCCTCCCTATGTTATAATTACCAGCAAGACATGGCAGGAGAGAAAAAGGGTGCCCATTGAGCAAGATTGGCATGATCACGGAGCCCTAGGGGCGTAATGACCATCCCTGAGGACCCCATTGCGTGACAGTGTGTCTGTTTGGAAGCAGAACGTTTTCAAAACCAGAAGAGTGGGATTTACTGCCCTGTAAAGTCCCAGCTCCTGGAATAAAATTAATGTAAGACTATTTCAGCTCTCATTTGGGGGGGGAAGTTATTTGCCTTCACAATTGCAGGGACAGACTTGAAAACGTTATTACAAAATCTTCAAGCTGGATGAAAATTTTAAAGAATCTAAAAAAGTATTTTTTTAAATATAATATGAAATTTAATGATTTTACGTCCATCTTGTGTTTGTGGTTTGTTACCAGATTTGCCCATCCCTTTAGGGTATGCCCATTTATTAGAGTCACATTTCTGGGTTCTCTGTAATTCTATCAATATGCTGTTTGTGCCACTTGTGTTTCTATATGGAGCTGTATCTCTCCCTTCTGCAAGTCCTCACCCCCAACAGAGCTATCCTGCAGGGTTTAGTTTCAGTGGGGCCGGGTTCCTCCAGCTATGGAATCAATTGAACACTTACACACATACAGGTTAACAGAGCACATCTGAGTCACGCTGGGCTACTGAGCATTTCCAAGGTGATGCCCTCATGCACCCCAACCTCAGCACAGGAATAGAGTATGCCTGAGCTGGCTGGGTCAGTCAGCATTTACAGGCTGACCCCCTCATATGCCACACCTCAGCACAGCAGGATAATCAATAAAACACAGTCAGACACACCCACAAGTTAATAGAGTACCTCTGAGTGGGCAGGGTTACTCAGCACTTCCAAGCTGACACCCTGGTCGGCTGCCCAGCTCAGCACGCCCCTTATTTCAGCAGAACAATAATAAATGCAGTTAGACACATGTACACATACGCTAACAGGGTATGTCTGAGCAGGCTGAGTCCAATCAGCACTTTCAGCTGATACCCTCATGCACCTCAAAACTCAGCACATCCGAATCTCTTGTCATAAATGTCCTAGTAGTAACCCCCTTGATGAACAGACCCCACAGGATCTTTGGGCTTTACAGGGATCTTTGGCTTGGGTAAAAGAAGCATTGCAGTTGGGGAGGTAGAGGAGACGGGGGTGGGGAGGGGTGGGGAGGTAGAGCATGTGGGGCAGTAGAGGAGAAGGAAGAGTAAAATGGTTCAGACAGAGAGTATAACAACCAGCTTGACTATTAACATTATTTTATTGCCAGATATGTGAAACGTATGATGATACTAGTAGTAACAGCCATACAAGGAAAAACAAAATGGTTACAATATTACACAGTTTCAATTTAGTATTTGGGGAAGTCTAGCTCAAGTTTGATCAGCAAAAGTCAGGTTTAAAAAGCCGTTCCTGGAGTAAAAGAGAGAAGGAGAGATTGAACCAAGTCTGAGGTTTAGAAAGTGTCCTTAAGCAAAAGAGGGAGGGAGAGAGAGAGAGAGTCAGGGTCTCACCACTCCAAGGCTCCCAGATGTTTGTTGGCAGGCGGAGCCCGCAGCATGCTCCCTGGGGGGATTCCAGGCAGAAAGGGAGTGGAACTGGTGCAGCTTTTGGATCCAAGCACCAGGACAGAGATGGGAGCTGAGGTAGGAGTTTTCACAGGGGCTCAAGGGAGAACACTAGGTTTGTTTATGGGTAAACGATGGCTCATAGGCTGGATAACAGGAGCTGATCACCCCTGGCTATGGGTGGCATTACTCTGAGGAAGCTCACAATGCAAACAGGAAGATTCAGTGTTTTGGGTACCAGTAAAGGAGCCATTAAATTGGTCTGATAAATGCCGAGCTGGGTGTGTGCAGACGTGGGTTGATTAGCATTTGGAGCAGGGATCCCTCATCATGCAGTTCTCCCCTGCTTCTCTGGTCCCAGAGTTCAGCGCAGTCCTTGCCTTGGCATCTGTTCTCCATTCTGAATGCTACTGAAGGTGCCTCCCTGTCTCATCTCCCATGTCAATGAGACCAGGGGCATTGCCATCCTGTCCCCATCTCCCATGTAAATGAGACCATGGGTGTTGTTATCCTGTCCTGAGGAGTTCAGGTGTATCTTCCACTGCATCTTCATTGTCTTTTGTAAGTCCTTCTGCTGATCAGTTATGGTTCAGGCAGAGGTGGCGGGTGAGTCAGACAGGCTGCATACTGTTCAAGGGTTCCCCACAACGCAGAGCTGACAGGTAACAGCTCCCACAAGTTGTACCTGAAAGCAAGCTGGTTTTTTAAAGTGGCAAAATTCCCCAGGAGGTCACTTTTTCCTCTTGAGATTCCATACAAGTCAAACAAAGAAAACTCTCCCCCAGCTTCACCATACGCACACACACCCTACATACAATATACAAGAGTAAGACTTTATTTTTGAGTTATTATGCAATCACTT
>NW_017729014.1:3866922-3875220 GCF_001723915.1 Gavialis gangeticus | reverse complement strand
CTTCCATATTTAAAACCAGAAAAGAGCCTTCCATTGGCTGGAACTGAGCCTAATTAAAGCAAGAGCCACTCCTGCACACAGCCCCCAAGAGGTATGTCTTCTAGACTGAGGTGACCCCAAACCTCACAGTCCAGCTTGAAGACTGCTCTCAGTTCCCACAAAAGAAGTGATTATTTGCATATGAAATACAACTTTTCACCTCAGTGCTTTTCAACATTCATGAACACTTCATAGACTGGTCACTATGGAGCCTGTTACCAATATGATAGCCTCACAGCTCATCTGGGAGTGCAGAATTATCTTAGGTAGCTCACTTTGCCCTCACAGCCAGCTGTAGCCAGCATCTGTTCATCTCTGTGTTAGCTATTTTATGCCCTATCCTACTGGCAGGATGCTTAGGTTCCTTTTCCAGATCTGTCACTGCTTTCAGCCTGTTTTAGCTCTCAGCAGGTGTCTTTCCACTGGCTTCTGTAGAACTGGGTAAGAGTATTGAGTCTTTCTTCCTCAGTTTCCCCATTGCCTATCTGTAGCAAACGCAGTATTTCTCACCAGAGTACTGTAGGGCACAATGATATTCATGGAAATCCTTCCTCTAATGGAAGACTCTCAAGGTGCAAAGCACTACATTCATATTATGATTCAGTATCTGGAATTAATGTGTGTATTTACTTAGAGTGGTTTTTTTTCCATTCTCAGAATATTTTATTCAGTTTCTAAAGTGTCCTGCTTTGAAGAGTAATTTCTTAAGCTTGTCTCTTGTCATGCCTATACTAAGCGAGTTGGAGGGCTGTTTTCCAGTCTGCTTTGTTGTTTCTGCTTTATTTATTTATTTATCCGTGTATGGTTGATTTCCAAATTTACATTGATACATAATTCTATTTTATTTTGTTGACTTGGAAATAAAAAGAAATATGCTGCCATCATCCAAAAATCCCTACCAGGTATTTGTCTCTTGTGTAGTCAGATACGTGTTATGGGTTTTGCTTGTTTTCATCCCAAGTTATTTTCTGAGTTCCTAATGCATGTTCTCTGCATTAGTCATGTGCCAAATCTCTGAGGTTTTTTTGTGAGGTGCAGTTAGGAACCTAGAAATTGCCAAGCTAGATGGACTCAAAGTCGATCTTGTGCAGCATCCTACCTCTAGTACTGACCTCTATCTGATGCTTCTGGGGAAGGTGCAAGAAAGCTTGCAGTAAGCAGGTGTAGAATGACCCACCCCCAGGAAAATGTAATCCTAATTTCTATCATTAAGTCAGTTTAAAACCAGAGGTGGTTTGACACAAAAATTCACATATTAGTGCTCCACTCAATCCTTGGTGCTTTTAAGTTCATTGCCTCACTTCAGGAAGAAGGAACTATGATGACAATTTATTTCTCATTAAACCAAGCAAGAAAAGGCCCACAGGAAAGAGGTGGTGGAAGACAGGGGACCTGAAGCAGAAGGGTTATATTCTGATCCATTTCTGGTTTTACCCCCATGGAATTGTATGTACTCCAGAAAAATGAACTGCATCGGGCCAAAGAAGATCAGGATTGGGTCCCTGACTTGTTTTCTGTAAGCTGCAGCCATCAAAAAATCCTCTCTACAGTAGGGAAAATGAATGGGCACCTTCTGCAGGAGTGGAATTGGATGGGATGCCTGCTGCTGTACATCCTCGATTGCTGGGTCCTGTTGGCTGCCCCATCCTTCCCAGCTGGAACTGAGGAATAATAATGAAGTAGTAATAACAGTAATTTAAAGGCTGCTCCATGTGAAGGAGGGGGGCATGGAGGGAAAGATGGGAGTCTGCTCTTTAAAGATGTCATTTAAGGAAGCAGAAGGCCAGTGGGAAGCCTATGCATTTTACCCACTGTCATGTTGAAAAGGCACTGAATTCATTAGACAAGTGAACAAGTCAATCTCCAGCTGTATCTGTCTGGAGAAAGAGCTCACTTTTTGAGACACCAGTACACAGACAGTTCAAGGGCCAAAGACAAGCCAATGACAATTATGGAAGATGATCAGATACTGCATAACATTTACATAAGAAAAGTAAGTCTAGGGAATAAACCCTGTGGTGGGAAAAGGGCCTGAGGATCATTTAAGTTACGGACTATCCCTAGGTGGCTTAAGCACTGAGAATTTTACTGGCTGAAAGAGTTAAGTTGTGGAGACAAAGCTTTAGAAATCAAGCAATAAAATAAGTCCTAGGTGAGATGAAGCTATACTAGCTTTTATACACTGTCGTTCATACACTGTTCAGAAAATAATAGTAACACAAATAATACATAAAGGTAATAACAGGTTGTGAATAATGAAAAGAGGTTTATAGCACAGAACAACAGTGGAAGAGGAGATTAAGGAAATACCCAAGGAGGTGATTTGAGGTTTCACGCCTTCTGAAGAAAGCATGGGGCATTTCTCTATTATTTGGTCAAAACCCCTCCTGAAGGTGTCTCTTATTTTCCTATCCTTGCAGACAGAGGCATTTTCTGATTTGAAGTGTGAAGACACCTGGGCCCTAATGTTATCTGTTTCTCTAACCATGCCTGTGATTATTGAAAATTTCAACTCTTAGATTCAACCAGCTGAATAAACAAAAGCCTGCTTCCACTATGTGCCATCAGCAATGAGTGCCTTTGTAAAAGCTAATCACGGAGCATGCTGTGCACCCCAGATGGCTAAGGGTTTGTGTTCTTTTGGAGCTTAAGTGCAGTTAAAGGCTGCCTTTATGACAGCTGTATTTAGACAGAAAGACATGTATATGATCTCTAGCTAGGCCACCCTGTGCTACTGTTCCTGTCACCTCTAATTAGGTAGGTTTGGGTCAGGTCATGTTTAGGATCGCAGACTTGAGAAGAAGATCCTGTCATTTTGGAAGATGCCAGGCATCTTGTTAGGGGGGAAACAATGGTATAACCAAGCTCCTGACCATTTCAAGTCTGGTAGAATAGTTAAGGGTAGGTGTGAAATCCCCACCTTGTTGAAATCAATGTCATAGCTTCTGTTGACTTCCACTGAGTCCAGCTTTCATCCAAGGAATGTGTTAGTGCTTCCCTGATTTTCAGGTGGCTATAATATACTTCTTCCTAGTCTTATTCCTTGAGTAATGCTGTTCTGCACTAGGAAAGAGCCAAAGTGTCCCTCTGCAGTGTTATGCAAATTGATCTCTATGGGCACATTTACACAAGACATTTACTGTGCAGTTGACTAATTAGATGCACAGTAAATGTCTCAGGGTCTACACATGCACCCCTATTAGGCTGGAGTAAACTAATTTTAAAAACTCTGCAGCCGTGCACATATAGATGCTGCTCTGGTTGGCCAGGCACAAGGGTGCTTCAGTATGGGAGTTACCTCCTTGCTAACCCCATACTGAAGCTTACTCATGCCCCAGCCAGTGCATGTGGAGCCAGGGGAAGCAACCCCCTGCCAGCCATGGCTGCTCCAACCAGCTGCACATGCTGTGCATGAAGTAACTGCAGAGCTTATTTCTCTGGAATTAATTGTTCTCAGGTGCATGTTCAAACCGTGTAGCTGAGAGCAATAAGCTCTGCAGTTTATTCATGCACAGTAATAGCATGTGTAGACATGTCCTATATGTAGCAAGTACAACTAAGCAGAACATTTTCAAGAAAATTATTTCTTTTAATCAGAAACAAATAATTACTGATTTTCTTTTCTGCTGAATTTCAACCAGTTCTATCTAGATGTTAGATTCTAGTTTGGGTTAGTGTAAATCTTAAGTAACTCCAGTAGAGTTGCTGAGCTAGATTCTCAGCTGGTGTATGCTGAGATCATTTTATGTTGAAGTCCCTAGTGTATTTATCCAGTATAAACAATCGTAGGTTTTGGCTCATGGTTTGTAAAATGCTTTGAAGTCATTCTTGTGTAAAGGTATCATGTACATGCACGGTACAACAGCAACAACAATATATTATTAACTCTGTGCCACACTGGTGCAGGAATGCATGCTTATGCGTATGCATGGTATTTTTTTGGAGTGAAATTGTATAGAATTTCCCCTGTTCATGGATATAAATGTTTGAATTTAACTCTGGCTCTAAATATTTTGACAGGATCTCTTTTCAAAACTTAACAGAAAGTGTCAGAGTTATAGTAACATTTCCTTCAGCTCACAACCCCCCAGCAATATGCTGCATGAGAGAAAGTTCCCTTTAATTGGCATCTTACCCTAAAAATCAGTTCTAGCCCCATTACATTGGATGACAGCAATGTCAAATCAGCTGTCAATGGAGCGATGAAACACAGAACCTTGGGGTAAAAAAAGAAAAAAAAGGGGGAGGGAGTGCTAGCTTATCGCAGGCCTTTCTGATCCTAGCCTAATGGTCTCTTTGATATGGAAGGGCGACTTACATAATTTGGTTAAAAGACAAAGGGTCACATGCAAGTGACTAGGAAAGAAACTGCAAATATATTCTTAGCAGTTATAACTAACTACTCTGGCAGCTCTCAATTGTTAGAGAAAGAGGAGAGAAATTTTCAGTCAGGACCCAGAGTCCTAGCAAATATGCACTAATGCCAGCCACATAAAAGCCCTCTCCTGAGAATGCTGCTTGCTGGGGAATTTGTTATATTAAAGCAGTCTTAATTGTTCCAGGGGCCCAGAAGCTTTTGATACAAACACAGGAGAAATAATGGGTTGACAGGGATCTATAAGGAGAGTCTTTCTTCTGGGAGGTCACTGATTACCAGGGGTCCTGGTTTTCTGTTTAAAAACAGCAAATTCTCTTTTTTTAAAAACCAGCATTCATGTTTTTCCATGATTAAAATGAAACACCACTAATATCTATATCTATCTATGTATCAGTTGAACAAATAGCTTTATTGCTATATTTGCAATTTTAAAGCAATTTAGAAGCCTACCAGTGCTTCAGTCATATTACAATTAAATACACTCCAAATACCTATATACTTTGGTGTTTGATTTTGGTTTTTTTATCATGGAAAATCCAAGCTCCTCCTACCCTCTCTGTTCACCAACTGCTTTGTGGCACTTAGCAGCCCTGATATGCCTGTCCCCTGCCTCTACCTATGCCATTGCCTCTCACTCCCAATCACCAGTCCCCCGGCCCCGCCAGTGCCCCTCACTCCTGATTTGCAACCCCCTGGCCCTGCTGGCTTCCTTCACTCCCAAATTGATGCCCTCTGGCCCTGCTGGTACCCTTCACTTCCAACCTGCTGACCCTGCCCCCAGGCCTCAGCCTCGAAATGTATTAGGAAGAACGTGAGTGTATGGGGGAAGGGAGCTGTGGGCACAGGTGATGTGTTGAGGGGTGGAGAAAACAAGTCACATGTGAGGGGCTGGGAGGGGGCACAGGCAATGTGGTGGGGCAGGATAGGAGGGGGCATGTGGCCCACCCCCAGATTTCTGTGTCCACAGTAGGGCACAGGCTGCAGCCTGGCTAGACCACTTCCAGGCAGGAGCCGTCTTCACAGCCCAGTGAGAGCAACCCAATGTGGGAGGGAGCACTGAGCTACCATGGCTGCCAAGGTGGAGCACCCCTTGCACACCTCGCAGCAGCAGGGGGGCACAACTCTGTGCTGCTCTTGTGTTTCACCACACTAGGTCCTACCCACTGGTCTGCAGAGGCACCTGCTGCCTGGAGCTGGCCTGTGGGTGCAGACATCGGATGGCACGTGCCACTCCCTGACTCCTGCACACATCACCTGTGTCCCCTCCTGTGCCCTCTCCCCCATGCATGGCCTGTGGGCTCACCACCTCCATGGACTTACCTGGAGGGAGCTGCAGAAGCTGCTCTCCCCTACTGCCTGGCTGCCATGTGAATGTGTGCACATGCACATGGCACCCCATATCCTGCTGCCCCCAGCCCCAAGCAATCCCTTGCAGGCTAGAACTCTGCCAACCTGCAAGAGGAAACCTGCAGTTTCCCTTTTATTTTCTCCTTTAAAGGAGAAAATCCGTGTTTCTCCCTGGCGAACGAAAAACCTGGATCCCTGCTGGTTACCTGGCAGCTGAGGAGAGTGTTCTGCTACAAGGGGATCACTGAAACAAGACCCAGAGTTTTCCTGAAATTTTCAGGCCCTGACTAACAAGTGTATTAGGCAGGCCCTGTTGATGGAGCTTAGGTGGCCATATGGCAGTACAGGTTGCAGTTATGGCTGCAATAAGTTGTCTCACATCCTCATATGGCAATGGTTGAAGAAATGAATCTATTGAATGCTTAAGCCCATCCCACCAGGCTTAGCCTTAGGCCTTTCCCCTATGACCTTTCACAATCTCCACACATCTTGCATTTATATAGCAAAAACATACACCTCTTATTTATATGTATGTCACTAGCAGGGGATTTTGATTAGTTTCTTAGCTCTTTGGAGGTTTGTTCTTTGACCATTACCAATGCTAAGTAGATTTTGGTGATAAGACATTTTTTTCCTCACTCACTAAAAAATAGTAATAGATAAGTTAGTGGAAAGACACACAATTCGATAAACCAACAGACCAAAGGTCTGCTACATCATAATTTGGAAAGTGTTCTTTTTTGCAGTCTGTTTCACAGAATGAAATTGATCCATCTTATCTGTGGCTATGAAATTGTATTTCCCTCTTAATAGGCCTACAAATGTTATAGATGAATAGTTCAAGAGTGAGGAGAGGCTGGACATAGCAAGAATACTAAAAAGGGACATTAGATTTGTTGACTTTTGGTCACAGAAGCCAGCATATGTGGGTGTCAGAATTCCAATTAGCTGCCATTCCCCTGAGCCACAATGAAGTATTTTTAAGCCTCCAAAGTCTTCAAGATCCCAGACTCTTTCTAGATAAAAATTGGGAGGTGTCACAAGTCTGGCTTAAATTGATGTTATAATTTCTAAGGCTTGCCTTTCCCTTCTGGCTTTGCTCAGGCTGCTGTTTCTCTCTTTACTCATGTTGGAGTACGCATACTTTCCAGTATATAAACAAAATAAAGGCAAGCCCTTCAACATAACCGTTACATGCACAATATACAAATGACACACACACCATGAATTACATACTGTGGACTAATAAGAACAAACAGAACTCCCCCAAAACAGGGTCAGGCCATTGCTCTAGTGATATTCTCTAGGCTGTCTGGTACCTAGTGATGACAGTGCTGAAGAGGATCTGGATGAAGCTCCTTCTAAAGCCCACTCGTCCAAATCAAGTGGTTTCTTTCTACTTCCTTTCTCAGGACTGATCGTGTACACAGTCCCAAAGATGAGTTCTGGAATTCAGCTCCCAACAATGGATTCAGTGGGCTCATGCCCAGCCCTGAGGCAGCACTCAGGAGCAATTCCAACAGTGATCGTAAATCAATAATTTCATGAAAGTTGCAATTGCTTGGATTCCAAGTATAGATTGGGGATAGGAACTTTGTAGCTAGTCTCCTGTCTGCTATGGGTGAAAACATTTCCACTGCAATACTTCCAGGTGCTTAAAACCTGAGCTTGTATTCTGCTACGTAGGCTCATTGCTGATGTCCTAACAGAATGGATCAGCCTCTTACTAAATCTGGCTCTGTTGTGTTTCTTAAAGCCATGAGCTCTTGCAAGAATCTCAGCTTTCATTAACAGAAAGTAAGTTTACTGACCTTGTGGTTGCATGGGAAAGCTTGACATGGGACCAGAGTGAACCTGAGAGGCTCAGAACCCCCAAGACAAATGCCAAGGAAGCCACCATTTATTTCTTATTAAACACCTCATTATGTTAGGCCAAGCTGATGGTTTAGTTAGTAGGGGAAAGCAGCTGACTTGTGATTGTTTAACACTTGGGATCAGTGATACTGCTAACACCAAACAAACAAGGATTTTGTGACATCCTTTAAACACTTTGCATCACCAGACCTCTGTTAACATGGACCAGCATAGCATTCTCGTGACTTTGTCCTCATGTCTAGGAGTCAGCTGTTCTCTTGGTGTGCTCTCTCCCCTGGCATTGACAACTAATTGCTCAGAAGGAGATAACATTTTATGCAAATCCACTCAGCTTACCAGTGACATCTGGCATCTACATGTGTGATGGAGTTCTGCTCCAGTGCGTGCTAATTAGCACATGTTGGAGCACACGATTAATTAAGTCTGCTGGAACATGCTAATTAGTGCACTCCAGTAGCCTCCAGGTCACACGTATTCAGAGTCCCCACATTTCTAAATGGTGGTGGGAGCACTTTAAATACAGTTCATTCGACAAGCTTTAGTTAAAGTGCCCCTGCTGCCATTTTGAAGCGCAGGGTGCTAAATACATATGACACTGCAGATGCTTTCATTAGAGCAACACTGAGATCCCATCTAATTAAAGCGCCTCCCCCCTTTAC
>NW_017729014.1:3860988-3861922 GCF_001723915.1 Gavialis gangeticus | reverse complement strand
ATACAGTTCATTCGACAAGCTTTAGTTAAAGTGCCCCTGCTGCCATTTTGAAGCGCAGGGTGCTAAATACATATGACACTGCAGATGCTTTCATTAGAGCAACACTGAGATCCCATCTAATTAAAGCGCCTCCCCCCTTTACCCAAGAGCACGTCTGTAGATGTCCATTAAGTCCCAGTGAAACACTGCTGCTTAGGGAAAAACAGTGAGTACATTTGTTTACATGATTCTATGGTTTATTTGCTATACTTCTGCTTCATTACAGAGGAACCCATCTGGCACAATAGTGACTGAATTCCCTGAATCTTGGCTGCCAGAGCCAAGTCTCATTTCTTGGCTGGTTGCTTCTCATTACCTTCATTTTGCTTTGTGATACCTAAGGGCACAGCTTGAATTTCCCAGAGGAGACTCTGCCTTGCCTGCAGTTTAAGCCTATGGTAACAGGCACAACAAGATGGTCAGGCCTCGCAACAATCAGGAGGGAGTCTACTGTCCTCAGTGCCATAGCAAGGGCGGGGGGCATTGGCTGACTGGGGCAACCACACCAGGTGCTGTAGGGAAGGGACACCAAAAGTCGCTGCCCAGCCAAAGTGGGGCGCAGGACAAAGCCATGAGTGGCTGATTTGGGGGAGCACAGGGATGGACCCACTCCTGCAGGTGCTCCTGGAGAAGCATGGGGGTGGGGGTGCCCCCTGGATCTGTGCACAAGGTGAAGGCAGGCTGTCACTTCAGGCTTTGCACTGGGTGCCAAACTTCATTGGTACAGCACTGACTATCCTGCAAAAAAGCAAACAGCTTGGAAGCTGGATTTCATCCTAGAGGACACTGTCAGAGACAGTTCCAAATGGTGGACAAGCTTCAGGTGGTGATTTGATTCAGAGAAGATTCAGCCCCATTCGGTGGCCGAATCTCTGAATCTGAATTGAATCAGGGG
>NW_017729014.1:3842603-3860631 GCF_001723915.1 Gavialis gangeticus | reverse complement strand
CTGCCCCACACTGGATGGCAGGCTCTGCACAAACCCTCAGCCCCCCCAACATGGCTTCCCCACCCAGGTCAGTTCTGGTCCTTTAAGAAAAAAAAAAGGAGAAAACTCCTGGGACTCACCACTCCTGCAGTGGCCTCGGGGCTTTGGGGGGCTTGTGGAGAGCCCCCCACATGGTGTGGGGTAGCAGGGGGCAGTGGGGATCCCCCCCCCCCCCACTGGAAGAAGCAGTGAGTGTGGGGGTTTTCTCATTTGTTTTCTTTCTTAAAGGGCCGGAGCTGGCCCAGGCGGGGCACCCGTGGGAGGGCTCGGGGCGTGGGGGGGGAGGGGAGGGTCATAGGGCTCGTACAGATTCAAATGAAATGGATTAATCATTATGAGACTTGGACACATGGGGGATCTTCTTGGACCTGATTCCGTTCTACATTAATTCCCATTTCACAGCAGTGTAGTCATTGAAATCAATGGCGTGTATGCAAGCACTAGGGAAACAAGGATGGGAAATAAGGCTTTAAATTCCCATCCTGAATGACAAAGAGCACCTGAAAAGGAAAGGCATTTTAAAGTCCTAATTTGCTTGTCACAACTGACATTGCTTGTTATCCTTCTGCAGCTCCTTCAGCTGGGGCATGAACTTGACTGCCACTCCAGTAGAAGCTGACTGGTCTACTCCTATTCAATTTCACTGAACGCAGGGGCAGGCAATTATTCCAGGTGGAGGGGCACTTACCGAGTTTTGGCAAGCTGTTGAGGACTGCATTGGTAGCCCTGCCCCTTGACAGATGCACTGCCCTGGTCGCCATCTTGTGACTGGAAGTTCCACTCCCTAACCCTTGACCTTTGCCACCAGAAGTCCCTCCCCTTGTCCCTGAAAGTACTCCTTTCAGCAAGAGGTTTTGCCATCTCGGAACAGAAACATACCAAATTATATTCTAAAAAGTGAACATTGACAGCATTCATTAATTTGGTTTCAAAAAATATTTTTGTCCTGATTTACATGTGTTTGTGTAGTGTACATAGAGGTGATTACACAATACCTGAAAATGAAGTCTTACTCTTGTATATTGTGGGGAGGGGTGGGTGTAGGCTTGTGGGGGGCTATGGGTGTGTGGGTATGTGGAGTGTGGGTGAGTATGTGGTTTGTGTGTGCCTGGGTGCCTGGGGTGTGTGAGGGGATGTGAGAGGTCTGCATGTATGGCAGTGTGGGGGGGCGCACACACTATGCCCCTACCTGCCTGCGCTCACACACTGTCCCTGCCTGTATACACACACACGCACACGCACACTGTCCCTGCCTGACCCCCACATACACTGTCCCTTCCTGCCTGCATACATACACACATGCATGTGTGCATACACATACTACCTGTGCTCCCCAGTCCAGCAATGCAGCCAGCAGCCACATGGTGCTGGAGCAGTGCGGAGGCAGGAAGAGAGTGAAATGGCTAGGGGTGGGTGGGGCTGGACTGTTCACTCCTACTGAGGCTCCTCCTGGGTCCTACTGCCCCTGGATTTGTCAGTTTTGAAAGGCTACAGTGGCAGATAAATATTAAGTTTCTAAATTTTTTAGGGGCCCTGCAGGCCACATAGAATGGCCTGGTGGGCCAGATCTGGCTGGCGGGCTGTATTCTGTCCACTCCTGACTTAATGGTTCCATGAATAAGCTCAGTGCTGAAATCTTTGGACTACAAAAACCTGTGAACAGACAGAGTCCCTTTAAAACTAGACTCCTCTCTCATGTCTGAGAGATGCTATCTTGTTTTCCAGCAGCTCCAGTATGAAAGAGATGTTAATGTGAAGTGTTTTAAATCCTATATGTCTAATGGGCTTTTGTCCTCAGGAAGAGATTTTACAGATGAGAAAAAAGGAGCAAAACCAGAGAAAGAGCACAGACCACGCCTGCTTATTCTACCTCAAAGAGCTACGTTCTGAAGTCAAAGGGAGTTGAATACATATATAACCAAAGCTGAAACTTGGCCCAGAGATTCCAAAATAAAAATCTCTGGTTTAGATCAGGGAGATAAACTGTTTGAGTTGCTGTTTTATAATGGCCATGGTATTTTTGTCTGTCTGCTTGTACTTCTTGGCTCAGCTGGGGAAAGGAAGAAATATGTTGACGTTTCCCCTTGTAAGCACAAAGTTAACAGGCCAAACTTCTAAAATATAAATTCAGTCACCAGTGCAGATCCCTGAGAACTAGCAAAAAGCATTAGGGCTAGATAAAACATGTTGTTATTTCATTCATCACAAGAGTTTCTTTCAATCCTGGATGAAATATTTTATTTCAGATACTTACAAAATGAAGGAAAAAGAAAGTCTAGATTCACAAAGCAGGAAAAAGAGGTGTTCTATGATTTTAGTTAGCAGTCAGCCAGGAAGCAAGGGACCTGGCTTCAGGTTCCATCCTTGGCTTTCAGGGGGCAAACCCACATCTCCCACTTGCCACAGAAGTGCCCAGTCATTAGGCTAGAGGCCTTTTGTGTCAGTGAAGGTACTCTGGACACAAATTACGCCTTATACAAACATGCCCTCACTTGATCAGGGACAATAACCCAGGGATCCCACTTCTTGGGTGTGTCCCAATATCCAGTGGTTGTCAACCAGGGTTACGTGTACCCCTAGGGGTACTTGAAAAGATCACGGGTGGTACGCAGAACTAAAGTGGCTGATACATGACATGCACGTGTGCACAGCCATAGCGCAGCATGCAGGTGGCCAGGAGAGCATCCAGGTCTGTCTGGTAAGTGTGTTGTGAGGGAAGGGGCTGGGAGGGGGTGGCGATCAGATCGAGGCCCCAGCAGTGGGGGGGGAGTAGGGCTAGGGCATAGACAGGGGCTGCCCAGCTGGGGTGGGGCTCCAGACTGAGCTGCATGGGGGTGGATCCCGCTGCTGCGCACACCCTGAGGGAGGGCATGGGGGGGGTGCCCCTGGAACTGCACATGGAACAGGGCGGGCTGCCACTGCAGGCTGGGACTGGATCTGTGCCAGGCTCTTCCTGGCAGGGGCTGGGCCAGGCTGTGCTCGGGGCAGGTGGCGGTGGTGCTGGGAGGGAGCTATGAGAGGGACTCTAGCCACTCCAGAATTCACCATAGCCCCCACAACCCATCCTCCCAGCACCGCCTCCACCTGCCCCAACACCCCCACCAGGAACAGCCTGGCATTGGCACCAGCCCCAACTTGCAGCAGCAGCCCACCCTGCCCCGCACGCAGATCTGGGGTCACACACCCCCTATGCCTTCCCAGGGTATGAGCAGTGGATGGAGTCTCCCCTCATCCCCCCTGATGAACTGCTTGCGGCCTTGAGAGAAGCATCCATGGTGAGGAAGGGAGTGGGGCTGGTGCTGGAGCTGCACACCTGTGGTGGGGCGTGGGATGGAGCCATGAGCGGCTCATCCAGGGGTTGTGAGGTGTCTCCTGCAGCTGTATGCACCCAAGGAGGCACCGGGGGGCATTCACCCCTGGATCTGTGCACAGGGCAGGGTGAGCTGCTGCTGCAGGCTGGGGGCAGGGCTGCACTGGGCTGTTCCTGGTAGGTGCTGGGCCAGGCTGCGCTTCAGATGGGGGGTGGTGGTGGCACTGGGAGGGGGCTATGGGAGGGGCTGCAGCCACTCCAGAATTTGCTGTAGCCCCCCGGCCCCCTCTCGCAGCACTACTGCCACCCTCCCCAAGTGCAGCCCGACCCAGCCTCCCCACCTCCTGGAAGAGCCGAGTACTGTCCCCAGCCCACAGTGGCAGCTCACCCTGCCCTGAATATAGATCCAGGAGCACATGCCCCCCATGCCCTCCCAAGGGTGCCTGTAGTGGCGAGGGCTACCCCCTACACAACTGTCCCTCTCCTCGCCCTGGCTAGGCAGTCCCTGCTCCTGCCTCTGCCCCTGCCCCTGCCCCCGTCCCACTCCCTCCCCCACTGCTGGGCCAGTGCATCCTGCCCTTCACACAGATCTGGGGGCATGTGCCCCACATGCCATCCTGAGGTGTGTGCAGTGGCAGGAGTCATCCCCCCCCACCCCGGATGAGATGCTCACAGCTCCATGCCATGCTCCGCCTCAGCTGTGGAGCCCCAGCCCCAGCCCCAGACCCACTCCCTTCCTCACTGCAGGGACATCAATCTTCCCCCTTCCTGCCCCTTAAAAACAAGAGAAAATATAATGGGGTACATGGGCTGACACTTTGAGAGAAGGGGTACACTTGTTAAAAAAAGGATTGAAAATCCCTGCCCTAATCAGTAGGACAGAGAATCATTGTCCCTGTATAGCTCTGAAATAGAGTCAGCAGGAAAGGATGAGAACACATCACTTCCCAGAACACTGTGTCCTACATGGCAGGCAGTGAGGTGGGCTCAGATCCCTCCATTCTGAAGGGAACATCAAAACTGGATCTCCCTTATTGTGGGACAGTGCTGCAACCATGCAGAGGCACATCATCCTTGCTGCTCCACTGGCCTCTGCCTCTTCTGACTGTTCTAGCCCTGAAATATTAAAAAGAAAAAACATCAGTGGAAGCCACTTATGGACTTGTGTTATTGCAGGATTAGTCAGAGGTCAGTAGCCAGGACAACAAGTCAACAAGCAGTAGCAAAAGGTAAGCCCAAGACACCACACCAATATCAAGGGCCAGGACATTAAGCTTCAGGTGTACAGCCAGACTGGAAATCAGCAGGTAAGCCAACGTCACCAAGCTGAAAGACCAGCAAGATCAGATACTGGAGTGTGGAAGCCAGGAAGCCAGGCAGGGTAGAAGCAGGAGAAAAGGTTGGGCAATGCACACAAGAGAAGGGCTGCTTGCAAGAAGGAAGTGCAGATCAGGTGCTAGGTCAGTTCCTTGAAGGAGGAGCTGGAACCAGCCAGGTTGATTTCAGGGTTACAGCTGACTACTTTAGACAACAGAAAGAGAATAAGAAAGAGGGTTGAGATCACAGGTTTAAAATTAGCAGTCTAGAGGGGGATATTGAGCAAAGAACTCCCCAAGAAGCACCTACTATTCCCTGGAGGCATCTAGGGAGTTAGGTCACAACCCCCTGAGAAACTCTGTCTGTCCATCTGGAGTTGTATATCTGAAATTCACAACCAAAACACCAAATTATTTAAACACGTAGGATTAGTCACTTTATCATCCACACACAGATGGATTAATAGGGTAATTTAATACCTGATTTATGCAGCTGATTTAAAAAATAATAATTTAAGATAATCCTTAAAAACTTGAAAATGCACTGTTTTATTGAAGGTTTATTAGTAAAGCATTGGCCCAACCTTGTGACAAATGCCAGAGAACACACAACTGGGATTACAGTTGGGCTAGGGGGAAGACAGGGGTTAAATTAGGCATTTTCAAAGTCCTTAAAAAATACAGAATAATGGAATTGTAGAACAGGAAGGGACCCATAAAATCATCAAGTCTCATCCCCTGTCATGGGCAGGAAGTTATTGGGCTCAAACAAACTCAACAGGGTGCCTGTCCTGCCTCCTCTTAAACACTTCCAAGGATGGCTACTACACCACCCCTGTTGGGAGTGTGTTCCAGATCTGGCAACCTTTACAGAGAAGTAGTTCTCTTATATCTAGCCTGAATTTACCCTCTATAAGCTTATGTCCACTGGCCCTTTTCCTTCCTTGAGGTGCTTTCCTGAAGAGTTGCTCATCTAGATCTTGGTGTTCACCCCTGATGTACTTGTAGTTGGCTATCAAGTCACCTCTCAGTCTTCTTTTAGTCAGACTGAACAGGCCCAGTTCTCCAAGTCTGTCCTCACAGGGCCTATCCTCCATGCCCTTGACCACGCGAGTGGCCCTTCTTTGTACCCTCTCAAGCTTATCCATGTCCTTCTTGAAGTGCGGTGCCCAAACTTGGACACAGTACTCCAACTGGGGCCACACCAGTGCCAAATAGAGAGGGAGGAGCACTTCCCTGGATCTATTGGACACACAACAGCTGATGCACACTAGAGTTCTATTTGCTTTCCTGTTGACCTCATTGCACTGTTGGCTCATATTCATCTTCCAGTCAGTCATAACCCCCAGGTCTTGTTCAGATGCTGTGCCAGCCAGTGGACCACCACCCATCATGTAGTTGTGGTGAGGTAAAGTCCTACCCAGATGAAGGACTTTACACTTATCCCTATTAAACCTCATCTGATTCCATTTTGCCCATGAGTCCAGTCTGTCAAGGTCATTCTGGATCCTAACCCTATCCTCCAGTGTGCCTGTGTTTCCCCGCAGGTTGGTATCATCCACAAACTTAATTGAGCTTTCCACCCCCTCATTGAAGTTGTTAATGAATATATTAAACAGCATGGGTCCAAGCACCAATCCCTGGGGGACACCACTGGAGACAGCCCTCCAGGATGAGGCCATCCCATCAATTACTACCCCCTTGGAGCAGTCGTTGAGCAATTGTCCACCCACGTCACTATAAACTGGTCACGTCCAGCACCCTGGAGTTTGTTTGAGAGAATCCCATGGGAAAAAGAATCAAAGGCTTTAGTGAAGTCTAAGTAAATCATGTCCACCTCATGTCCCTCATCCACATGACTAGTTACCTGTGTTACAGAAATGCCAATTGCTTAAATCACGAGCAAGATCTTATAAAGAGGGATAAGGAAAAATGCCACATTTATTGATGACATCAATTAGACATGGAAGTTTGAAACACCATTCATGCAAACACACACAAATTATTATGCACATCATTACACACAGACACACATATACACAATACACTCATTCTATCTGTGCACATACATCAGATACAGTTACCATCAACAGTTGCTCAATATCAGCATGGCGTGGCCAACCCCAGCTTATTGAGTAGGTGATGATGTTAGAAAATAGCAGCTGGAGAAAGATCTTGGAGTCAGCAGCTTGGAGACAGCAGCTTGGAGCGGGGTGAACAGATGCCTGTGTGCTCCGATGAAACAGCAGTATTTTTTAAGTCTTCTTTTATAGGGATTGGCATCCTTTGTTCTAGTGTTTTGGGTTTTTTTCCATATCCAGCTTCTGTTGTTGCGGTCGTTTCTCATTCGTCCTCTTCTTATCTCAGCCCTGGAGTGTCCTTGCTGCCCATTTGGCAGGATGTGTGCCTTTCTCCTCCTTGTTATCTCCTGTTATGTCTTGGCCTCAAAGGGATTTTTTAGCCATTCATTAATTAGTTTACTGACTGGTAACGTACATTTGGTGCCTTGTTGCTTACATAAACAGTTAAAACTTCTTCTCCTGTCTCTACGCCATTTTCTCACCATTCACCCTTTTACACACACTTGTACATAAAGGCTATGCAGAGTTCATTTACTTATGTCAAGCAGAATGATACAAAATGGAGTTGCTTACAGGAAAAGACTAATATGGTTACATTTCATAATTATTACATTTTATGTTAACATCAGCTACATTAGTTCAGTTCCTGCTACACGTGGTCGTACAAGGCCACAAGATGTGTCAGGCATGATCTACCCTTGACAAAACTGTGCTGACTGCTTCTTAACACCCCACCCATTTCCAGCTTGCAAATAATGGCTTCCTTAATACATTTTTCAAAGATTTTACCCAGGACCGAGGTCAGACTGACTGGCCTGTAGTCTGCAGGGTTATCCCTCTTCCCTTTTTTGAAGATGGGCACCACATTGTCCTTCTTCCAGTCATCCGGGACCACTCCTGAGTTCCACAACCCTTCAAACAGCTTGGCAAGTGGAACTGCTACTAGCTCAGCCAGTTCTTTCTGGACTCTTGGGTGCAGGTTGTCAGGCCCAGCAGACTTGAAGATATATAAGTACTGCAGGAGATCCCTCACCTGTTAAGGACTGATTTCGTGTAGTTTGTTGTCTTCCCCATGTTCCCTGGGCCTCTGGTCAAGTGAACAGTCCCTGTTTGATTTCAGGAATACCAATGTGAAGTATATATTTAGGAGCTCATTTTTTCACAGGCATCAACTGTGCCCCTGAGCATTCATTAGGGGTCCCACAGTGGAGCCTGACTTTTTCTTGATCCCTATGTATCTGTAGAAGTGCTTTTTGTTGTATTTTATTCCAGTTCCCAGATTGATCTCCATGCCTGCCTTGGCTTTTCTGGTCTCATACCTGCAGGCCCTAGCGATACAGGTGTATTCCTCTCTGGTTGCTGAGTCATTCTTCCATTGTTTATATGGTTCTTTTTTCTTTTTTCAAAAGCTCTCTAGTATTCCTGTTAAGCCAAGTAGATCTATTGGTTCCTTTCCCATTTTTTGTCTGCATGGGGATGGCCTCTTTTTGGGCCATTAGAATTGCCTCCTTAAGCAAGATTCACCATTCCTGAACTCCCAAGTCATCTGGTTGCTGGTTGCAGAGGGCCTTTCCAACTAGCCTCTAGAGTTTGCCAAAATCTGCCCAGAATACCACCAATCCTTAGGTCACCTACAATGTCATTGCCTTTGGCCAGCACTAGATCCGGGGTGGCCTTACCCTTGGTAGGCCCTTCCATAACCTGTGTCAGAAACATGTCATCTACTATTACCAAGAAGTTGGCTGACCTGCCAGGGGTGGCCGAGTGATTCTCCCAGCAGCTGTCAGGGTAGTTAAAGTCACCCATAAAAATCATGTCTCTTGTGCTAGCTGCCTCAGTTAGTTCTCTGGAGAATGCCTGATCACCCTCCTCTTCTTGTGAAGGAGACCTGTAGTAGAGTCCCACCATCAGGTCTCCCTCTGCTGATCCTCCTTGTAGCCTGACCCATAGGGTCTCAAGGGACCCTTCTCTGCTGTCAAACATGACCTGTGGGGAGGGGTACTGCTCTTTCACATAGAGGGCCACACCTCCTCCCACCTCCCTTTTCCCCAACTTTTTCCTTCCTGTAAAGCTTATAGCCCTCAATAATGACTGTCCAATAGTGTGTGTCATCCCACCAGGTCTCTGTTAACCCAACCAAATTGAAATCCTCATCAACCAGGAGGAGTGCCAGTGCCTCCTGTTTGTTTCCCATGCTTCTGGAATTCCCATAAAGACACTTGAGCTCTTCCCTAGTTGCCTCAGGTTTTCTGACACACTGCCTGTGTCACAAGAGGTCAGAACCAATCTGGTTGTCCATTTCTTGAATGCCCTCCTGTGTATTGTTGTGGCTACTGGCTTCGTGTACCACAGAGGAGCTTTCTCCCCAGCCCCTGGACTTGCCTAGTTTAAAGCTCTCCTCAACAAGTTGATGACTCTCATAGTGAAGAGCTTCTTTCCTCTGTTCATGAGATGAATACCATCCCTTGCATGTAGACCATCCCTGTTGTAGAACTGTGTACCATAGTTGAGATACCCAAAGAACACACAATGACAACATCTCCTAAGCCTTCGATTTACCTCCTCGATGTGATCCCCGCCCTCTGACTGGGAGGATTGAGGTGAAAACTACCTGTGCTCCTAGGCTTTTCAACTTCACCCCCATGTTCTTGTAGTCTCTTATGATCTTCCTGGGGCTGCTTCTTGCTGTGTTGTTGGTGCCCACATGGACAAGGAGCATGGGATAGTGGTCAGTAGGGTGGACCAGCTTAGGGTCTTTCTTGGTAACCTCTCTTATCCTGGCTCCTGGAAGGCAGCAGACCTCTTGTGCAAGGGGGTCTGGACAGCAGATGGCTCCTTCTGTGTCCCGCAGCAGGGAATCTCCCACGACTATCACCCTACTTGCCTCCTTGCTGGGATCGGCTGATCCTGCACAGATGCAACATTAGTTGATGGTGAGAAAGCTGTGTAACTGTTATGGAGGGTTATTGGTGGGGCACAAGATGCACGCTGTGGCTTCAGTCCTGACTTGACCATTTTTCACTCACCATTGGATGGGGCATCATGGTCAGGTCTTCTCTTCTTCCTGGTCTCTGTGGCATCCTTCTCCAGATGCAGGGCCTAGCATAGACATCAATCTCTGCCTCATGGTCTCTGATGATATGCAACCTATCCACCTCCTCCTGTATTTCACTCCTCCAGCCCTCCAGAGTCTCCAGCAGCGAGCACATCCCACAAGTGGGAGTGCTCATGCCCCATGTCTCAGTAATCAGCAGGCATACCAGGCAGCCCCTGCAGCCTGGAGTCAGGGGCTCTGTTTGTGTGGAGGCTGGGTTGGGCTCTGTCTGGGTGAAGACCTCCGAGGTACCAGGGGGAGGTGATGCATTCAGACCAGGAAGCCCAAGGGGTGCAATGTGTACCCATCACCATATTGCAAGGTGACCCTGGTCAAGTAGCTGCATAGATGTTTCTATAGGTAGGAGACCAGATGGTTGTTAATGTCCCATGTGGTTCTCACCACCACCTGTTTTGATGCCCTCTTCTTCATGCCTCCCCCCACCACTTTTGCTAATTTTTCAGTCATTGGGCTATGATTCAAGGTGTACTGAAGTCAACAAAACAGCTCACAGCTGGATGATGAGTCATTTTATGGGCTATCATCAGGTTCACAATCACTTATATTTTTGGTAATATCCTTTCCACTATCCTGCTGTGTGGAAGAAACTCCCTCTGTTCCAGATAATAAAAAAAAGCATGCTGTGATAGTCATATATCTATATTTTACTAGTCAATGAAGTCTGTACAGTGATTGTTTCTATTAGTTTAACAGAAGATTGATTACACAAAATACAAAAGGCAAGGGAGTACAGAACTGCTGAAGCAGTGTAAGAATGAGTCATTTAGGTAAGAAATATTTCATCAGCGAAAGTGATATCAGTAGGTGTATCATTTCATCCCATTTGGCCCATCTTTCTTCAAATAGTTCATCTGATAATAAACTTCTGGGAATACTTCATTTGTCTTAGTTGACCAGAATAAAATTAAGTCTTTTTAAATGAGGTTTTGTTTCTGCAGCAGTAGTATGAAAATACGTTTATTGGATGTAGTCACTAAAATACTAAACAGTCCTTTGTCTTTGTTTAATTTCAGCAAATGAAGACATTTTCTCAGTGCCACATGACATTAAGGCCTATATCCTTTAAATAACTTTGGCATCAACATTCTAATATCAAACCAGCAGCCTTTCAGTTTGGGAAATTAAACAAAAATGCTGCTTTTCAGAAATTCTGTCATTTCAAACAGTAATTCATCAAACAATTATTGACTCCATTAAAGTTGTATGGACTCTGCTAGGAAGGAAGATAGATAAATCTAGCAAATCCTAGCATGTCATTTGATCGTGTTTATTTAAGAGTATTGGGGAAAAAATGAGGCCTGATGGCTTGTTCCATTTTTTATATTCTAATCACTTGTACCGTCATTTTTTGTTGTATGCCTCTAAAGATAAAACATTACTGTCTGTTTACAGATAATTCTGTATGCAGAGGAGAACTTACTGTCTTCTATTACTGGTGGATAAACAGTGCTTGCTGCAAAACATGACACTGAGTGATGACAGGAAAATGCTGTGTCCTGTCACAGACATAAAAGCCCAGTTTCCCTTACACAAAGAAGGTGCTGCTGCAATGAAGTGATGGACATTATGCAGTTAATATTAAAATACAGCTATGTATCAGGCCGTGGAACTCAGTGTGCTGCTGCAAACCCTATCAGGATAAACAGTAACTCATTTCCCTGCAGTTTGCTGGGAAATAGTTTTAATTTCAATATTTATTTATTTATATTGAGGGCTGGTCTGAGCCAATAAAAAAAAAGAATTCAGACCATGATATTCTCCTACCTGTATCAATAACATTGAACCACGTGAAGGCACCAAACTAATATTAAGATCCACTCTAAGCTTTCTTATTACCAGCTAGTCACCTCTTTCTCAAGTGCTCTACCCAAAATGTTCTTAGCTTCAAATTCAAGCTGTCCACTTCAGGTTGCTCTCATAGGAGGGTGTAATAAAGGCTGTGAAGTCCCGTCAAAAACCAAATGCAGAGTCTCTGTAATGTAATTCCACCATACTGGAAGTGTGGAATATGGAAAATAATACATGCCCAGCAACTGGAGGGTGTCAGCATACACAGAGAATGTGTTTCTGGGTGGTGCCTAGACATTTTGTGGATGAGCCAATATTGGCTGGTCCACTGTAGATGTTAATAGGTCAAAGACTATTTTTGACCAGTGAGCTTTCCATGCCTAGCTGTGGTGCCTTCAACCATGGCCCAAAACTCTGTGTGGGCTACCTACTGCATGCTATACGAATACAACTACTAAGTGCCAGGGTCCATTAGTTCCACTAGGCTTGCAAGGTCTTTGCTATAGCAAGGACTTGCACAAAGAGCAGCTTTTGGATGGTCCTTACCCCCTTCCCTGGGCACAGGCATGGGGGACGGTATTATTTCCCATGCCTACTCCAGAAGACCAAGGTAAGGGGAGGATCTAAGCTGGGGTGGCAGCCAGAAAGGCACAGAGGGTTGCAGCCCAGAGCAGCCAAATTCTACTGGTACCAAATAGAGCTTAAGCCAGAGCTCACTTCCCTGGAATGCCTCTAGCCCACCAAGAAGCTGTGCAGGAGGTGGGCCTCCAGTCTCTGAATGATAGCCTGGCAGTCTGAGTACCAGCCTATTACAGCTAAGGCTCTGAGTTTGAAACTGGTCTCCATACCCAGAGGCTGAGTAAGACTGCTCCAGTCCTGGGTTACTGTTTGTTTTCTTCACAGCCTCTTAGAATAAAAACCAAAGAGCCAAACAGCTGTCCCAATAGCTTCAGCCCACCCAAGCCAAGTGGCTTGGCTGTAGGCATAGGAGGAGGAAAACCTTGGTTCAAGTCTATCCATCTCTACCTTATGTAGAACAGAGGTGACTGCTCAGCTCTTTATCAGTCATCTTGCTGCCCAAGCTAGAGAGCTGCTCTTCCCACCCACCCCTCAACTCACGTATACCTTAGACCGATTCTCCAGCCCTCCCAACCAGAGGCACTCATCCAGGGTACAAAGTAGCAGGGCCTGGCTTCTCATCTCAGCCACCAGTGGGAATTCATGCTGCAGAACAGTCTCATCCAAGTCCTCCTCTTTCTTGTCTGCCAACTGGAAACCAGACCAAAAATATACGAAAAATTGTCTCAAAGGACCATACTAACAGAAAAATTATGATATCATCTTAGCCAAACTGCCGAACGTAACTGCTCTCTTTTAAAAGCCTTAAGTCAAAGCAATTTCCACACTGTCTCTCTCTCTTTGGAAGAAGAAAAACCTTCAATCCTTAAGAACTTTTTTTGCAAAACCCTATTTTCTAAGAGTGTGAGGAATTCACAGCCAGAAAACAGTAACACTATTATCTAATTATAAACTTGGAACACTTTCCAGGTTTATGTCATGGATTTGCCCTTTCTTTTTAAGTGATATTTTGGCTTTAAGCAAAGTAGAATTATATACCCTTCAGGAAAAGATAATGTTTGTTTCATTTACTTCCTGCCAAATAATAATTCTTCGCACTTCAATAGTATTTTTCATCCTAGGATCTCAAAGCAGATTTCAGACACTCTTAATTCCATGAGGTAACATGCCTATGAGTTAGCCCTTATCCCCATTTTTCAGATGGTGAAACAGAGGCAAAGAATATTGGAGTGAGTGGCTACGTGGGGTGCCTTGCCTTAACTCTGTTCCCTGACTTGTTCCCTGTCCCCGTATATGTGTCTTTTGACTAGTTCTTGGTTCTGACTCTCAGATGTTCCTGACTATGGCTTGTCTCCTGCTGTCTCACATGGGCCTTACTCACTAGGCATGGCCACCTATGTCCTCACTGCTACCAGCTATTGTCCTGAACCTCTGAAGAATAGGACCATCATCTAAAAGATGCATCTTACCCATGATCTGCATGTTATTTCTAAGGTGGGAGATCCTTGCTAAAAGCACTCTTTTCAAAACGTGTCTTCTGTCTCTTAATACTCACTACTGCTATAATACTTTTAATGGGAAAGAACAGAAAACTAACCAGAAAGAAGAAGACCTCTCATTTAAAACCAAAAAAAAAAAAAAAAATGAAATGAGTTTCTGTGCTCAAAAACAATTATGGAAATGTTAACAGGACTTAGAAAGAGCTTATTTCTGTGTCTCTTCCCTGCACCCCAGTTTTTTACTTTATAAGATGTATGTCATATTTAAATGATGGATTATAAACTGTCTGGGCCAGGGACTCTTGGTCATCTGTCCTGTGTCCATGGATCCACCCTGTCTGACAATTTTGTGGTTCATTTGCTGCTTGCACCAACCTTCCAGCATGAAAAGTTTCTAGAAACTTCTCTCTTAACTTGGGCTTAACTTCTGCTAGCTGAGAAATCAAGACTTGTTCAAAGAATGGTTTTACACGAGAGTTAAGAAGCTTTTAAGAGAAAAATCTGAAAGTTGAGTTATGAGTTCATCATCTCATTGAAGACAATATATAAATTCTGCAAATTTTTCAGTATTTGTTTTTACTCCGATGATGGGTTTATTGTTCTGGTCGGAGAAGTTTATGAAGCAAATTTACTCTGAGGTTTTCAGAGCAAGTTACTTTCCATACAGTGAATTTAAAAGCAGATTTCCACTGCACATCTGTCATGTTGGAGGATTATTGAATACCTTGCCTACCAGAAGCCATTAAGTTCGCAGAATGTAACAAAGGATGGGAACGGTCCCAGCTCAGGTTTGCTTGTGGAAGCCCATCTCCTAATTAAAGTGGAAGTTCACAGGACATTCTCGCAAAGATTTTTCTCCTGTTTTAGGTCAAAGCTGACAGCTTTAAGCATGTCTGTTTTTATTTTAGATTTGGTTCTTGTCGTCACCTATGGGCTCTGTTTTTTCTCCCTGATACACTGAGATGCACAGAGCAGGCAAGAGAAGTTATTATAGGATGGGCTCTGGCAGAGTCTCAGATGTGCTTCTAATTGGATCTCACAGTAATACTGATCTTATTAGCCCTATCAAGAACTGATGGGTAGAGTGCTATATAGTACAGCAGATAAAGTCATGATGAGCTTTGATGGCTGGATGCTGAAGCAAAGTAAATTCAGACTAGAAGTAAAGATAGTAGTCATGTGAGCCTGATGCAAAATTCACCAGGCAGTATCCTGTGCCTTATATTATACAGGGCTCATAATATTCCCTCTGGCCTGGAAGTCCATGAACTCAAACCATTCCCTCTCTCAAAGAGGGAGCGTTCAAGTTACTAAAGGACAATGCCCTTTTACTTATATAGGAGTTTTCATTCCAACTCTATTCCCTAGTGCTTTGCAAAATTAAACACTGTCAGATAAGCAGTAACATCTAAATTGCAACAAAGCAGCAGAATAAAGACATTGCATGTTCAATAATTCCTTTATCCTGAACACTTACATTTAAGGATTGCAGGTCCAAGAGCAAAAACTGGCTTTCCAACAACTTCAACCTCTGCTGAAGATTCAGTGAGATGGGGTGCCTAATTAAGGCTCTTGCAGATGATATCTATTTAGGAGAGAAGGCTCCCTCATTAATACAGGTGAGATGCTCTGAGTGGATAGAGGGCAAGTAGGAAAGGGAGTGAAGAAAGCCATTTTACACAGACATTCAACTGTATATTCAAGCCGGCTGTCATTTGGGAGATCCCAACCAGAACAATTCAGCCAGTACTGTAGTCACATATGCTGGAAACTGATGGAAAAGCGTTAAGTGTTAAATTTGGGAAATGAGTTCAGCTGTGTAGCTGAAATTGCTTTGACCCTGAGTTTAGTTTAAATCTGTTCCTATAAGACAAGGAGTGTGAGCTTGTTATACAAAATATCAGTCATGTAGTAAGTGGAGTGTTCTTAGATAAAACAAAGCCATTTTCACTTTTCTCGTAAAAAAACAAAAGGGTCTCCCTGTAAACATCTGTTGCTTCTGAATAACATGATCTTTTGTGGACAGCAGAAAAGAGCTGCTTTGCAGAAGATAGAGTAGAACATGTGTGGAAAGAAACAAAAAGAGCTGCTAGGATGTGGATGTGGACATGGACGGGAAGCTGGGGGACAAGAAAGAGAAAGGTCAAGTTTTGAAAGTGATAAGGGGGCTAGAACAATTACCCTGCCTTCCTGAAGTGAAAAGCCTAGCATGAATCTAAAAGTTCCTCCAAGACTTTGTTCAAACACATTGAGAACTGATAAATCAGTACTGTAGTGGGCAGCAGAATTAACTTGCATCAGGGAAAACCATTCCTACCTTTAGAGAATTATTGTGGACATCTGAAGTGGTCCACCAGTTTTTGAGTAATCAAGGAATTGAATCCATTAGGAGAAAGCTATATATCTATTTTGATCCATACATCAGTCTGTGAGAAAGGAGACTGATTGTAGTCTTTGGCACGGGAACTATCTGCTCTGTGTTTGTACAGTATGTACCACCATGTAGTCATTTGATTTCAGTCACCATCTGTGACTGAAGTTGCTAGTGCTACCACAATACAAAGACAAATGTCTCCAACCAGCCACTTCACTTTTGGCAGGGGTTCACAGCTGCATGGTGACTAAACCCCGAGCCAGACAAACAAACATCTATAGTCTGCGGAGCCTAGCTCCTGCTGCAGCTGCTAAGACTTTCACCTCGTAACCCAGCACAGAAGTCATAAAATATGCACATTCCAAAAGTCTAACAGTAGAAGGCCTCACCATTGTCAGGTGGCTGCTAAAATAACTGTTGAGTGACTTTTTAAAGTTTTGATATCTCAGTTGAATAATGCAAACAGAAACTTTCGCTTAATTTGAGACTTGCATTTCCGTAACTGACAGGGATGCTTTTAACTCAGTGGAATTTGAAGTGCTGTATCATCTGCCTCATGCTTTGTATTTCAGGGCTACTGCTGCAAAATAAGAGCTATGGGAGTTGCGTATGTAACATGACCTGCTTATTTTCTATCTCTTGCTTTTAATGGATAGTAAAACATTTACTATCTGAGTGAAGTCCTGAGTTATCTGTCTCAGGCAACATGGAACTCTAATTTGGGCTTTCTTGGTAAGAAAAACTCAGTTTTCTGACAACTTTGAAAAGTACTGGGGCTCTGTGTAACATGAGTTCCAATTGACTAATCCCTTCCACTGGTCTTTGTGGCTACTGAAGTACATGTGGGGCAAAACTGGTAATGATACACTCAGTGTGATGCACTTTATCAAACTCATGCAACCTGTCTGATTTCAAACTGCTGTTAGTAATGGCAGGCCCCCCAAATGTACCAAACTTTATTTCCTTTGGCCAATTTTCTAAAAGATGATTGGAACAGTTGTACCTAAAAGCAGAGGCCTTTGGAAAACAAGAACTTGAGAAATTATTTCTGCAAGGCATGCTCTGATTCATATATTCTACGGAGAATTCATATGCATAATGGATCCTGTCCCTTTTATTTATTTTTCATCCCTGGAAGGCTGGAATAGGCCCTAGTGTGCAGTGCTCAGATGTTGGTGGTTCTTAGCCAAGACATATGTTTTTCCTTTCTTTTTAAAGTATAGGGAAAAAACAACTACTAGAGAGTAGATCTTTATTAGTCTCTGTCCTTGTAGTGGGAGCCCCCTAAAATTGGAATATCCTGTCCTAACACGTGTAGTAAATACTATTCATACAACAGTGAAATCAGATCCCTCTGGATCTATAGTCTTATCCCCAATATATATTGGCATACAGCAGCTTTGTTTTTTGTTGCAGCAATCTTTATTTCATAGCAGTGGCTGCTAGGGCCATGCAAAATTTCACCGGCAGTTTCGATTCTTTTTCAGCTCGAAACAGCAAAATCAAAATGAAACAGCTTCGAAACAGCCTTGAAACGAAACGAGGCAGGTCGAAATGTTTTGAAAATTTTGAAATGTTTTGAGTTTTGAAGCTCAAGCTGGGCTTGCCTGCAGGGAAACAGAAACTAAAGTAAGGAGAGGGAGGGGGGAAGGGGGTGGGGCGGGGGAAAGGACTGCTCTCATTATTGATTGTGTAGCTGGCGGGCGACTGTCATCCTTTCCTGAGGTCTCTTCCAATCCCAGTGCTCTGAGGTGGGCATGGAAAAGCTGCATAAAAGACAACATTGTTTGAACTGCCCTGCTTTCTACCTTGGTGTCAGTTGAGTGAGGGTGTGCCTTAACACACACACAGCATCACCCATCCATGTCACGAGTTTTGCCTGTCAGCAGCTAGAGGTTCAGGGCCCCAGAACCCAGACTCCCCCTGC
>NW_017729014.1:3836218-3837603 GCF_001723915.1 Gavialis gangeticus | reverse complement strand
GGGGTGAGCTGTGTGTTCCAGCAGCTCAGCATCAGACATCTATGGCTAGCAACACTGATCTTCTAAAGGGTTGCCTACTTGCTAGCAAGAGGGATTTCAGACTCAGAATACCTTTTTCTTCAAAGTTCTTTTATTTTATTATTATATTCATTGATTTATTCTTTTGAATACTATAATTATATTGGATAGGAGTACTACAGAATTTAATGTATATAGGAAGGCAAATACATTTATATTTTATTTCTATAGATTTAAACCTTTGCATCATACATTATAGAATTTCTATAGGGACAAAGCACCTACACTTTTGAACTTATACAGGGACAAAGCACCTATACCTTTGAATTTATACAGGGACAACGCAAAGCACCTACACTTCTGATTTATACAGGAACAAAGCACCTACACTTTTGAATTTATATGGGGTAAGAGCACCTACACTCACTGTTAAACATTTCTTATTGGCACCAGACACCTACATTTTTTAATTTATATAGGAACACAAATACATTTATATATTTGTAGAAAAGGAAGACATGAAACACACCATGGAGCGTGTTAGAAAGTCAGGTGACCACACGGGGCAGTAGGGCTGTGCAGAGCAGGTAATATTCGATTCAACAGCCATGTCAAATATTAAACCGGGTCCCACTTCAATTTGCTGTCCGCTTCAAGTCGAAGCAGACCCGCTTCAACTCGAGGTTGAAGCTCAGTCGAATATTTGAGCAGCTTTGACTTCCCCATAGGCTATAATGGGGAAAGTCAAAGCAGGCTATTACTTTGGCATTTCTTGTCTGATCTTGATGATACCTGCAGGAATGGTAGCTCCTGAGGAGCCCACAAAGCCTGCCAACTTTCAACAAGATAGATTCAGGGGGGTTGGAGAAACAGCACACCAAATTCTTGAGAGAAAACCTCCTGTGACTTCTGTGTGGAAAGCCACAGGGAGCTCAAAACTGCAGGCTTGCTAGCCCCTGAGGAGCCCACAAAGCCTGCCAGCTTTCATGGTAATAGGTGCAGGGGTTTGGGGGAAACTGCACCTTAGGCTGCTGACAGACAAAACTCGTGATACAGATGGAGTGAGGAGGGTGGCATTCACTCCGTCTGCACCTGGAGCTTGGGGAACCCCAGCAGCGGGAGGTTCACCTTGAGGAACACCAGCTGCTCCACCAAGCCAGGATCCAAGCAGGTGCAGTGGGGTGTCACAACATCTGCAGTCATGCTGAACACCCTCTCGCTTGGCAGACTGGTCAGTGGACACCCTCTCGCTGCCACATATGGCGCCCTTCACCCTTGGGTCACAGATGGCAGCTAGCATATGCACTGTGTTGGACCCCAAGGGTTCAAGCCTTTTCCTAAGGTCCTCCTTCAGCCGCCTCACCCGT
>NW_017729014.1:3830322-3830776 GCF_001723915.1 Gavialis gangeticus | reverse complement strand
GGGATCATCTGCCAGCTCATAATGATCCCAGACCATACTAGTACTAGGCCTTTCCGTCTGGCATGCGGGTGCATCTGTGGATGCTGCTGAACTCTCCTCCTCTTCAGCAGTCAGAGAAGTCGCTTGCCTTCACCTGTACAGAGGCAGCTTCTGAAGTGCCTTCTAGGAAAGAACTCGTGGCTTGAAAGGAAAAAACCTGAGGGGTGTCGAGCACAAACTCTACTGATTCCCCCTCCTCCCCCAGAACTTCCCTAGCCAGGGCACTGAGATCCAGATCCAGCGCCAGCTCTTCTTCTGGCGCTGGAAGGCTCAGCATAGGCACTGACACAGGGGTGGAGTGCGCTGCTGTGCTGGTTGCAGTTATGGTGGGAGAGGTTGTGGTTGCTGTGTCTGGACATGAGAGAGTCTCAGGCACAGGCAGTGGCTCTGGTGGCACTGCTGCTCCCCTCTCTTT
>NW_017729014.1:3824902-3825322 GCF_001723915.1 Gavialis gangeticus | reverse complement strand
GCGCTGGAAGGCTCAGCATAGGCACTGACACAGGGGTGGAGTGCGCTGCTGTGCTGGTTGCAGTTATGGTGGGAGAGGTTGTGGTTGCTGTGTCTGGACATGAGAGAGTCTCAGGCAGTGGCTTTGGTGGCACTGCTGCTCCCCTCTCTTTACTGCTTGTAGCAGCCTCATCCCTTGTAGCGGGAGGAAAGAGGCTGCATCTGAGTTTGGTGGGGGGAGAAACTGCAGCTCGCCCACTTGCAACCCCCCTTGCTCCCCTTCGTGCAGGCTGGCCAGTGTGGCCCACTGCCTTCCCACCCCACTTCATAATGTGTTTCTTCATATGTAAACTGGAACCACTAAGTGTGCTGTGCACCACGGATTAGATTTCTGGATGTTTTGCAAATGTGTTTGTGTGTGTAGATAATATATTGAGAAGCG
>NW_017729014.1:3823363-3824726 GCF_001723915.1 Gavialis gangeticus | reverse complement strand
AGGGAATCTGTTGAAGATCAAGGCTTCCAGCCGTTGTGGTCTGATGCAGAGGTACTGGAGAACACCAGCAGCTCAGAAACTGACCCCAAGGCAGAAAGCAGGGGAGCTGAAAAACTGCTGCCTTTTATGCATTTTCTCTGGCCCTCCCCTAGAGCACTGGGTTTGGAAGGGAGCTCAGAGAATGATGACAGGTCACTAGCCAGCCACACATGTCAGTCATGAAAGCACTCCTTCCCCCTTTCCCCTTCCCCTTACTTTCCTTTTTTTTTTCCCCCCACAGGGAATCCAGTATAGGCAAGTCGAATATTCGACCCTTGTCAAATATTCGACTTGCACTGTTAATATTTGATTTCCGGTATTTGATTTGACAGCTATTCGACCGCCTGCTATTCGACTCGACTTTCACTTTTCAAGGTCGAGTATGTTGAATATTTGTCGAATCAAATATTAAGTCGAAGCTTTGCACAGCCCTACTGGGCAGCATTCAGGGAGGGACAGAATAGGGGGTAGAGGGAGAGCTGTAAGTTCCCACCACCACCAAAATGAGATGCAACCTCTTTCCTCCAGCTAACAGGGATGAGGCTGCTACAAGCACCAAGGAGAGGGGAGCAGTGCCAGTGCCACTGCCTGTGCCCGAGAATGCTTCCTCTCCATGAGCACCACCAGCCATAGCCTCCCCTCCCCCCCACCATGATGGCAACAACAAGCAGCAGCAGCAGCACCAGCACGGCAGCCTACTCCACCTCTGTTTCACTTCCCATCCTGAGCCCTCCAGAGCCAGAGGACGAGCTGGCACTGGATCTGGATCTCAGTGCCCTAGCAAGGGAAATTCTGGGTAAGGAGTGAGTATCAGCTGAGTTTGTGCTTGACAAGTCTCACATTTCCCCTAGAGCCAGGTCTCCTTCCCCAGAAGGCACTTCAGAGGAGGTTGATGTACATGTGGAGGCAAGTGGCTCAGCTAAGTCCACTCCTCCTCTTGCTGTGCCTGTACCTGCTGAAGAGGGGGAAAGTGTAGCAACATGCACACATGCAGCAACATCCACACATAGGAGGGGGCCGCAGGAAGATGAGGAGACACCACCCGAGCAAGACAGGTGACAAATGCAAGGAGTGCCCAGGTAAGAAACAGGGGTCCAGACAATCTCCCAAATCAGGGGGCGGCACATGCAGCTAGGCAAGGCTTTAAATGCCTATATACCAATGCTCGTAGTATGGGGAATAAACAGGAGGAACTCGCCCTCAGAATAGCCAGTTCAGACCCAGACATAATAGGGCTTACAGAAACATGGTGGGATTCATCCCATGACTGGGCAGTTAGCATTAGGGGCTATAGGCTTTACAGGTGGGATAGAGAAGGAAGGAA
>NW_017729014.1:3818079-3818363 GCF_001723915.1 Gavialis gangeticus | reverse complement strand
TTGTCATGGCTTTATGAGTGCTCATGGTGCTAGGGCCAGGTGCCAGATGATCAGAAGATAGCCAACTTGGTCCCCATCTTTAAAAAAAGGAGGAGGGAGGACCCAGGCAACTATAGGCCTGTCAGTCTTACCTCAATCCTAGGGAAACTCTTTAAGAAGATCATCATGGAGCACATCTGCGATGGGCCGGCTTCAGGGATGATGCTCAAGGGCAACCAGCACGGTTTCATTAGGGGCAGGATATGTCAGACCAACCGGATTGCCTTTTATGATCAGGTCACAAA
>NW_017729014.1:3809824-3817951 GCF_001723915.1 Gavialis gangeticus | reverse complement strand
TGATGCCTACACAGTCAGATGGATTGCAGATTGGCTGAAGGGTCATATTCAGAGGGTGGTGGTGGACGGGTCATATTCGACCTGGGGGGAAGTGGGCAGCGGAGTCCCCCAGGGCTCGGTCCTTGGGCCCGCGCTGTTCAATCTCTTTATCAGGCTACAATCTGCAGCCTGCATGCTCTGGTCAGGGGTGTGCAGTCAGCAGATCATGGCTCTTCCCCAGCTCGGGACCGTGCTGTCACTGCTGCAAGGAGCCAGGGCAAAGCCATGATGTGCTGCCTGCATGCCCCTGCCTGGGCATTGACACCACTGCAAGATCCCAGCCCGCCCCATAGCAGCTCCCCGCCCTGCTGCGTGCCCTGCCAGCACTGCTGGGGCTGGTCTCCATGGAAACCAACCCCAGCCACGTGTGCAGGGGTTGTTGGGAAATGGAGTCTACTGCCAGCTGGATCTGGCTCATGGGCCAGGCTTTGCCCACTCCTGCACTAACTGGTTCAGAGAAACATGAGCTTTCACAGATAACAAACTACTTAGTCAGATGCTAGCAATGGACTGCTTACAACAGCTACAAAAATAATTGAATAATTCACTTCCCAGGCAAGCAGCATATGATAGACACAGGTGCAATTTGCACCCATCCTCACTTGTGATTCTGGTCCCACCCTCTTGTCCCACCGTCACATTCATGCACAGGTGGGACAGATGATAAAGAAAGGTATCAAGAAATGAACTTTGAAATTGACTGGCAAACATTTTTCTGGCAAAACAGACCCTATCATGGGGATTTAAACATTCAGGCTCTCCATGTTTAATTCTGATGCATAGTGAACTGTTAGGTGTTTCCAGTACGCTTTGCATCAACAAAAGTTTCATGGAAATGATTATACCTTAAATGGCTATTTGCATAATCTGAATGACACAAATGTGAAAGTCTTCATCACAAGTAATTAAAGTTAGGAAATTATTCACCAGATGTCAAGAGCTGAAAAGGAAAAGTGACCTATACAGATTTAAAAAAAGAAAGCCAAATGCAAATACATGCAAACTCAGCACAGAGGTGTGAACAGGGGCAGGGCAAAGAACTGGGCAACAGCAGCAAATGAAAAAGGTAAATGGCATCCTCATTTCACATTAGCAGTTGGAAAGTTTGGAACATTTTGGAAAGTTTCTCCAGTTTTGCAGACACCAAGCTCATTATCTAGCCCCAGTCACCTCAAAGTTAATGTACTGTCTCCTAAACCAGGGAGTGGGTGTTTGAGTCATAGTCAGGGTGTGAGAGATGCAGAAAGGAAAGGTGGCCAAGTGTTTTCAGCAGTAGAGGAGTCTGTAGATTTAAGCCTTTTCTGTCCCATAAACACCTGGTGTGACTTTGGACAAATGCTTGATCTCTCTGTGCCTCAGTTTCTCACCTATACCAGGGAGATAATAGCACTGCTCTGCCTCATGCAGGTGTTAGGAAGGTGAATACATAAATGATTGTGAGGTCCTCTGATATGACAACAGTATAGTTCAGAGAAGAACCGAAGATTGATAACCCAAGGACACATTGTCTTCTCTGATCATCAATATTTACTGGCATTTAACATTGATTAGCAACTCAGATGCAGCAGTCTTTCCCTGTGAAATACTGATGAATGCTGATTTCTTAAATGGCCCAAGGGGTAGCTGAGATAAGAAGGAAAAAAGTGTGTCAGTTCTATACTGTATAGTCAGTCTATCTGATCTCCCTGCCGCTTGATGGTAAACTCCCACTCATCCTACTTGGCCATTTTGGCTTCTACACAAATTTAAGGGATGTACACTCCTGAAAATAAATATATCTGTACTTTAAAAGGCTTGACTGTATTTTAAGTATTGCACCAATTAACTGTACCCATGAGTCGCATCCAGACAAGTACAAATGTTTGGTTCCCCAGGAACAAGTAATAGTGGCACACCTTGCACTGCAGCTACTTGTCCCTGGGGAATGCCCTCTCCACGCATGCTTTGGCACACGGCAAATTACCCCGGGGCAGTAGAGGAGGCTGGGGCCAGCACTATGCTGGCCCCAGCAGCCTTACCTGGGGCCCTGGAGGCCTCCCAGGGCTGCAGTAGTGGCAATTCTGCTGGGTGGAGCCTGGCTGGCAGCCGCAGTGCAGCTTCAGGTGGTCCAGCTCCACTTTTCAGTGGTGCATGCTGCCTGTGTGTGCACTGCTCTGTTTTTGTTTTTGTTTTTCCCATGTGTTTTTTTGACCCTGGATTTTGACCTCCCACTGCCAGGCTCCACTCCGATCAGCTCCACCAGCCCCATGGAGCTCAGCCCGGCAGTGAGAGGCAGAGCACAGCCCCGACTCTGCCTACCTCCTGCTGCCGGGCTGCAATCCATGGGGCTGGCACAGCCGATCAGAGTGGAGCACCAGCTCTGCCCACCTCCCACCACTGGACTGCACTCCATGGGGCTGGTGGAGCTGACTGGAGCTTAACCCAGTGGCGGGAGGCCAGGGCAGAGTCATCACTGGGCTTCGATCAGCTCCGCCAGCCCCACGGGGTGCACCTGGTGGCAGGAGGCAGGCAGAGCCAGCGTTGAGCTCCATTCGGCTGTGTCAGCCCCACAGAGCACAGCCTGGCAGCGGGGGGCGGGGAGAGCCAGGGCTGTGCTCCCCACCGGGCTGAGCTACATGGGGCCGTGGAGCCGCTCAGAATGCAGCCCTGGCTCTCCCCTGTCTCCCACCCCGGGGTGCTTCAAAACTCGAAACATTTCAAAACTTTCAAAATGTTTCGAGTGCCCTCATTTAGTTTCAAAGCTGTTTTGATGCTTTTTGTTTTGTTTCAGTTTCATTGTTTCGAGCTCGAAATGCGTCAAAACAGTTTTGAAATGAAACACTTGGCAAATTTCACACAGCCCTACTTACTGTGTGGTATGTGGTGCTGAAGATGTGTTTGTGGTACCACATACCACACAGCCTTGTTCATCCAGACCTGCCCATAAGGCACCCAGCTGTAAGACTTTGGGATCCTGAGGGCAACTGATATCAAAGTGGCTGAGGCAGGGTGACCGAGAGCCAGGAGCAAGGAGTTATTTCCATCCACATTTACATTATTAAGAGACCTGCCTGTCTCACTCTGGAAAAGTTCCTTTCCTGCACTCCAGCTTCCATCACAACTTTTCATTAACTTCAATCCAATTGGCTTCCTACACTTCAAAACTTGCTGTGGATAATACTATATCTTCTTTGTACCACCAGCTCTCTGCACTCCTTTAATCTGGGCTTCCCTTACCTCTTCTTTTCCTTCTCTAACTAACCAGATGCTTACACAGAAGACCACTGTTGTATTTCACTGTGATGTCCCAGTGTGATGCTCAAGCCAGTAAGCCACTTTTTTTTTTCAGTTGTCACAAGTTCAGGCCTTTCTGTCAAGAACAGCAGATACAGATTGGAGATTTCACCGCAGCACAAAATCACAAGTGGAGGGGGTGGGCGGGGGAAGGGATACCCTTACAGACGAGTCCTTAATTATCCTCCTTGGAACTAAGCAGGACAGATAGTGATAAAACAGTTTGGACATGATTTGCTGGACCAGGTTATAATTATCATGTTCTTTCCTGAAGTCCCTTCAGTTTTGCTGGAGATGGACGCCCAAAAGTACCTCGTTCCAGGCTCCATGTTAATTGCCTTTCTGGAAACAGCTTTGGGCTGACAGTGGCAGTCCTTGATTACTTGGAAGCAGAGAGGCTGCTAAACTACTTGGCTTCATCCTCTGTCATTAACCTAGGCTGTGCTGCATGCATCCGGCATGCGGCATTGGCTATAATAGTTAATAGCTTTGTTGCAAAGATTTATAGAAAGGGACAAATCTCAAAATCCTTCTTGCTGCAGCTGTTAGGTTTTTTTGCCTAAGGAACAAGTAAATAGTGCATGACAGGCTCAGAATCTGGGCTAGACATGATGATATTATACCAAGTACAACATGCTCCCCTTAGCTCTGGGCACATGAAAGCCTTAAGACTGAACAGAACCAATCAGATTCTCCTGGGCAGGGATACACGGGGACACATGTTGTGGGAAGTACTCTTTAGAGACGCAGCCGCTATGGAAGATAGAGTGTGAGAAAGATTGGGACGGTGCCTAGTGGGTCTGGATGGAAGGACTTAGTAGCAGACCAAAGGAATAAAGAGGAATAAAGCAATTAGTGATACCAAAGGGCAGAGAGATGAGGAAAATATGGCAGGAGGAGGATCCTGTGCTATGTATCCTTCTGCTGTATGTTACTTCCATTGTGGATTCAGTGGGCAGGAACTTTACATTAAATCTGCATTTCGGAACAACTTGCAGCCCTGTAATGCACATCTGAGAGACCGCTGATGACCTACAGGAGATATTAGGAACAAGCCAAAGGCTAAAATGGCTGCAGATAAGAAGAGGGAAAGGCACATCAGAGCACTCGTAAAGGGATAATCCAATTACTTGCTGCTCTGGCAGCTCAATGCTGCCTCGTGCTACTGAAACACAAATCACCTTGACGTGTTCCCTCATTTAGCAGCTCTTCCTTAATGACCCTCTTGCAGGATATGTCCCATCCTTGCAGAACAGAAACATGGGACATACACTTTTTGCAGAAAAAGTCTATTTTAAGAGATTTGTGCTGATCTCTTCCTATTTCCCAGAATTAGGAGAGACCATTGTATAGAAAGACACAGCCTGCTTTGGATCAATGCATAAAATTGCTGTTCCTTTTCCCGTGGTAATTATAAACTGATGGAGGGTACTAAGTAGACTCCTTTGCTGAGAACATCTCTCTGAACTGTCCTTTTCTGAGAATTGGTCTTTTTGTTTCTTCTCACTCATTCATTATAAAAAAGATTAAAGAGAATATGGCATCAGATGTGTAATGCGGAAGATGGGCAAAACAAGCACCTCGCCTATATGTGGTGAATAAAAAGGCATTCAAAGCAAAAATACCCCTTCTCTTTCTGACCGCCACCCATTGATAGCAGTATCTTACCCAGGGAATAGAGGACAGGGGAAGCAGTTTGAAAACCCCGGTCTTCCACAGAGAATCCCCTGCCTTACACAACCCATTTCTTTTCCTATAAATATATTTTTTGGCTTCAATGTGGGGAACCTTATAAGGAAGAATGGTCTCCCATAACACGGCACTGGAATATTGCCACTAACAATTCAGAGGGAAACATCCATTGTCCACCTACCACAGCTGAGGGAGAGCAAAGTGGAGTTGTTTGTATGCTTTTTGATGTAGACACCAGCAAAGTGTTGCACCTGTGGCTATGCCTACCACTTCTTTTCAAGCTGCCTCTCCCTTAACAGGTAGGAGATTTTGCAGGGCAGCAAGCACCTGGTTAGGATCCTTAGCTAGCAATGTCTCTGCTCTCATCTCTATTTTTCTCCAGAATATCGAGAAGGGGACTAGGGGATGTGTTGTGCATGTCTAAGGGGAAAGCTGTAGGCAGCAAGGTAGCTGCCTGCCAAACAGGGGAAAAAAGGAAAGGAAACCATGTTTAACTCCCTCTGTTCTGAGCAGCCAGGACTTTTCATTTCATCATAGGGACACATGCAGGAACACTACGGAGGCCAGTAACCTGAACCACTGCATGTGAAGCTGAAGCTCAATGCTGGTCCTAGGTATCTCAGTTCTGCACATCACACCCCGTTTTAATTAGCCTCTGTGCCCCCAGCAGCACAGGACTTTCTTTGGACCTGTACCTCACAACAACAGGAGGGAGAATAGGGATTATGTGGCTGATCCTATTAACTCCACTCCTTCTCCCCATGGGGGCTTAGTAAAGGCTGCATTTTGTCTGGGTGCTGGTAACCTCTGATCAACTACAGAAAGATGAAGACTTGGTTCTGTTATCCCAACCCCCTTCCTTGGAGCAGGACCACAAGAGTGAGCTGCACGCAGGTGTGGTGAAACTTCCTGAATGGCCTTCCTGCATGTGGGACACTGGGGTGCTGGAAGACACATGCATTACCCCAGTGTCCTGCCTGGGTGCTGGTGTCCTGCACTGACCCTAATGTCAGCCTATGCCTTGCAGGCCAGTGGAGCCCTGTGCTCTCAGTAAAAATGGTAGAAATTTTTATCTGAAGGGTTGCAGTGATTCTAGGCTACAGCTGGGGCTTGGCTGTTCTTGCTGTCTGCAAGTTTCTCTTTAAGCATGATTGGCCACAGTGCTGCCCTGAGTGCCGTTCCTCATGTGTCATTGATTACTTGGGGACCCACTCAGCTGTGCCCATCTATATTCAGATGAATGGGTCACTTCCATGCCTTGGCAGGCGGGCAGAACATGGAAACAGTTTGCTGATAGCATCCTTAGAAAGTCAGCATGGAGTTGTAGGCAGATTCTTCAATGCTCTGTTAGTCTGTGTCTCACTCAGTGGGCTATAAAACTCCCGCAGGCAGGGTGTTTTGGAGAAAAGGGAGGAAGCATGATTTAACAGTGAATACGATGAGGCTCTGCCGACATGATTGCATCCACTGCTCACTTGCAGTGATCGCCGTACAACAGTCTCATAAGTGTCAGATAAAAACACTGATAGTTAATGATCAGAGGCTAGGTTGCCTGTGAAACACATTTATCACCCTGGGTCTCAGATGTGGTAACATGTTCCTGTTAGTGCTGAGCACAGTGCATTACTGCCCAGAGTCAGTCTAGTTAATGGACTGAAATGGTGACTTCCACTGGGTTAATTTTACTCAGACTAGTACTCACTATAGGTTTCGGTTCCGCCAGACAGCACATCCTGTTCCAATCATCTATCATTTCTCAAACTCAGCATTAATGTTTTTGACAACACTGGAAAACTTCAGCTTTCACTACTGTGTTTCTTAACGAGGAAAGTCCTTTTCTAAATGTGTGTTAGCTCTTCTGGAGTGGGTGAGGGTAGGGAAGGAAGTGTGCTATGGAATAAGTGGAATACTCTCTGGCTCTTCTAATGCACCCACTGGTCTTACCTTGGTGCAGCCCTGATGCCAGTGGAGCTACGTGCATGAAGCTTGAGTGCAAGCAAGCACAGAATCAAGCCCGCTGCACTGCATTCCCATTTGATTTGCCCCACTGCATACTTGCAGAGTCATTCTTCTAAAGCCACTAGATGTAAGACTGATGCAAGCTAGAGCAAAATCTTACCCCTTCCTCTGGGCTGCACTTTCAAAGGAGCTCCCAGCTGCTTGTATTTGCTTATATGCCTACATCACATTCATTTTATGTACTAGGAACAACACACAAATGCCTGTTTTCTTTGATTAATGTGGCTGGTCCTCTGAAATTTTGGCTTTCCTTAATTATAGGCTGTGGAGGGCTGAAGGTCCGGTAATTGCAACTGTTAGTCGCTCTTCAGCTAATCTGATTTTTACCTACAATTTAATGCAGCGCTTATTCTTCCCTTACCTGCCTCTGTCATTGATCCAGGAACACTGAAAATGGTATCTTCTTTCTTTGAATATTCCAGCCACATTTATCTCAGATTAACAAGGTCTCGAATTCTTTGAGCAAGGGGTGAGCTCACATTATGTCAATATCTGCTGGAATGATTGCCTAAGATAATTTATGTTATGAATTAATACATTAAAAATGAGTCAAAACACTAACGACTCACATGATACAGTAAATACGAGGCATGTGGCATCCTGTTCGCCAATGGCTGTGACAAAATAAATGATACAAAACAGGCCTGTGCAAAGCGGCTAGCATTAACTTTGGATTCGGATTTGGCCGATTCGGGGGGCAGCGATTTGATCTGGTGATTCGAATCACTGTCCCAAATCAATTCGGCCAAATCTGATTCAGAGATTTGGCTGCTATGGAATCTCCAAATCAGCCAGGCCCATCCCTCCCAGTCGAGCAATGGCTGCCCTGCCCACCCCGGCTCCCAACACTTGTTAAAAAAAAAGCCCTGTCTTACCGGGTGCTGCTAGGCAGAGAAGCAATCCCTGCTGCCCCCCACTGTCCCCATGCTGTGTGGGGGGGCTCTGCATGAGCCCCCCAGCCCCCCCACAGGTGCCCCTCCCAGACCAACTCCGGCCCTTTAAGAAAAAAAACAAACAAGAAAACCTCCAGACTCACCACTCCTGCACCAGCCCCACCAAAGCCCTGAGGCTGCTGCAGGAGCAGTGAGTCCCAGGGCTTTTCTC
>NW_017729014.1:3774067-3794527 GCF_001723915.1 Gavialis gangeticus | reverse complement strand
CATCAAAGCTCTCCAAATCTTTTCTGAAGATATGGAGAGCTTTGAATTGATTCGGACCTTTAAATTGGTCCCCTTATTCGATTCAGATTTGGAGATTCGGCCACTGAATCGGGCCTCATCTCCTCTGAATCGAATCACCACCCAAAGCTTCGCACAGCCCTAATACATAGGTACTATTACAGTCAGCATCACACACTAAAGCTCAATACATTGTAATATACTGATACAAACAGTGAGCTGGGGATGTTATGCAAAGTATGAGACACAGAGAAAAACATCCCTGAAAGCATTCAGAAGCTCCCAACACTATTTGTGAACAACAGGCAGGGGGCTAGCACTGCGGTGAAGTGTGGGTACAAATCAGATTCAGCGCAAAGTTTTCTGAAAAATTCCACTTGTCTAGTTCCTGCCCTGTGCCATCCCCTTTGCACAGTTTATGCAACCTGCATCCTTTGTTGAGGATTCTGCCTCCACTACCCCAACCACAAGTTGGAGGACTTGGCAGAATTTCAAAAGCATAAATCTCTCATCCCCATGGAAGTCCATGGGCAGGTTCAAGGGCAAAAAACAGAGCAAAAAGGAGCAGGGAGCTGGAGATGCTGTAACCAGGGCTGATGGAGAATTGAGGAGTCCCATCAAGTGGCAAGACGACCACTGGCCTCTGCTGTGCCCAACAGAGAATCAGTGAGCTCTTCTGGTAAAAGTGTTTAAGTGACTTAGGTTCCTAAATGTCAGTGAAAGTCGAAGGGACACAGGATCCTTTAAGTCATTGACATGTTTATGGACATGTTGCCTTCCAGCTATTTTCCTTGTCTGTGGGATTGGAAAGAGCTTGAATCTCTGAATGCAAAATTAACAATTGAAAATGTGAGACAGAAACCTAGTATGAAACATTTCCCAAACATTTGGCTCTACCTACTGCTGGGTTTCCTGTCTTGTGAATCCAGAATGATAAGGGTGGATTTCTCAGCTGCATCCCTGTTGATACAGTACTATATGGAAGCCTACTTAAAATAGTAATGAAGCATCATAAATGGAATGAGGTGGGTTTCCGATCTTTAACAGTGGACCAGGGGCTGCAGTTAACACTGTGGATAAAGATGTGATTCACCATTTTGTATGGAGTACCCTTCCAAAACTGACTTTGACCTGAGTCCTCCTCTACTTGGGTCATTGTGTGAACAGTGTCTTTGACTTCATGGGGTTTACTCACATGCTTAAAAATTATGCACATATTTAAGTGCCTTTTTGGACTGGTACCATAGAAAGCAGGGGTGGGCAAAATCCAGCCTGCAAGTCAGATCTGGCCTGCCAAAGGATTATATATGGCCTGCAGAAGATCCCTCAGCCCTGCCTGACCAGGCAGCCTAAGCCATGGTGCATATGGCCAGTCCCACCACCCCCACATGTGCAGCAGAAGGGCATGGCACAGCTGCTAGACTTAGCTTCCTGGCAGCCTCCCAGCAGCAGCTCACTCTGCCCAGCTGCTGCTGCCAGTGTTTCCACCACTGCTGTTGGATCTGGCCCCGCTGCCCAGGCACGCTGACCCATCCACCCTGCACCCACTGCCAGAGGCACTGGAGGGAGCAGCCAGGCAGGTGGGCAGAGTCTCCTTGGAGACCAGCCTGGGAGCCCTGCAGTCAGGGCGTGCCCAGCTAGATGGATAAGATTGGGCTGTGGAGTAGGAGTGGGATTGGTAGATGGGGCCAGGACTGGGACTGGGATCACGGGAAGGTAACAGTGCAGGGCTGGGGCCTGGGGCAGAGCCATGATCCACGCCCTGCGTGTCCCTGCCCATGGAACTGGAGCCCATCTCAGAGACCTATGGGGAGCAGATCATGGCTCTGCCCCAGGTCCCAGCCACACACTGGCACTGCCCCGTGACCGTAACCCCACCAATCCCACGCCCAGATGCTACTCCCCTCCCATCTGCAGCCCCATCCCATCTGCCTGTCTGAGCACACCCTGCCCAGGAGGGTCCTAGGCCAGTCTTCATGGAGACCCACCCACCCATCCACCTGCTAACTCTGTCCAATGCCACCAGTGGTGAGTGTGGGATGGACAGGCCCAGGGTGGCATAGAATCAATTCCCCAACCCCCTTGCCTCCCCCACCAGGCTGGGTCAGCACTGACCTCCCCCCCGCCCACAACAGCTCACCAAAACTCCTTAACTGCTCCTCCCGCCCAAATAATTGTTCACCTTTGATATAAAACATACTTGCTGTTCAGCACTGAAGCAGGTTATTCAGTGAGCTGCAAACTGAGCACTCTAAAATTTAGCATTGGGGACCATCATATATTCCAAAGTGTTCAATTGCTTTCTTTTAAAACAACAAGGTCCCATTTAGAAAATAGACTGTTCTGCAGATAGCATTATACATCTTCTGCCACTTTGCTGTTTTGTTCAGTGTTGCACAGGGACATCATAAAAACCATGTGCTTAGTGAAGTGAAATTGCTGACTCTATTACCCTGGTCAAAGAAAACTGTCTGTCTTCATCGCCTCTCTTATTAATCAGAAAGGTGGTGGTGATTCTGCTCCGTTATATACCAGGCATCTCAGACTTGGAGTCAGAGCTGATAGAACTGATTAAAATGAGAGCTTTCAGAGACAGACTCTTGAGCCACTGGCACTTTGTGTAGAAGAGGTCAGATAAACTGATGGGTGCATTTAAATCAGCTTGTACAGGGACATAAAGCTGACTTCTTTGTCACCTATATGGTGGCCTAAGCTTTATGCAGCTGTTTGATACCTCTCCTTCACTGAGGTCACAACCATCCAAGTCAGAGCTAACTAAGTGGGGCAACCAATTTTAGAAAGTATTAATATTTTAATCACACCAGAGAAAACTGAGCACTTCTCTAATTACTGCAGGTTAATGCATTCCCTTCAGCATTTTTACATAAAAGGACAAAACTTTAGGTACAAAAATCCTTCAGCAGAACCTGCTTCTCACCTGTCACTGACCTGGATGTGGGATATTCTAGACAGGATGGCAGCCTTAGGCAGGTGTGGTCATGATGCTGAGTGTATGCAGGGGGGACAAGGGGCTTCCATATTTTCCTGTCATTACTAATTTTGTCACATTTTCAAGAGATTACCAGAGGGCTTTAACTTTCTTTTTAATTGCGTTAGAAATGGAATTGGTTAGGAAATAGTTTTGATTTACACAAGAAATTTTAGGTTTAAGTCAAAACTGTCAATCCAGACTGTTTCTGTTGGAACCCGCATACATTTGCACTGTGAGGGGCTTCTTTGGGGCCCCATAACAATCATAGTTTGAATGCTTCATGCTCCCAATTTTACTTTCTGGACCAGGCTTTGGAGCTGCTCTGCCTCCCCCATGACGCGCTCTGGTTTCCCCTATGAGCAAAGGGAACAATTGCATCCTGGGAGTTGCAGGGAAGGTGCACCATGGGAGATGAAGTCAAACTGGAGAGCCCAGTGTCTGGAAAGGAAGAGGAACATTGAAGCCACCATTCCTACAAGGATTTGAGGCAGGATTTCTGTTTTCAGTCCCCATTTGAAAAAATTTCAACAAATGTTCTTTTTTCCCCAGGGGAAGCGGCTCTTTATTCAAAAGTCCAATTTTTTCTTGTAAAACCAGTTATGCTGGAAATTTTTCCACCAGCTCTAAGTTAGGATACCAGGAAATAGCTGGAAAAGAGACAATCTGAAGGTCAAATACACTGGGTACAAATATGAAATAACAGGTTCCTTGTGTTGCAGCCTCTGGAACTTTGTTGCCCCAAATTCCAAAACATGAAAGGCTAATGAGAGGCTAGTGGGTAACTGTTTTATGGATGATATTCTAGTTTTCCCTTTAAGTTGTTCTATTTTTTTATTGCAGCCACTCTGAGCCTTTGTTGGAAAGGGTGGCAGATAAATAAATAAATAGTCAGATGTTCTGCCCATGGAGATGGCCACAGCTTTCTCCCCCCTCAATGAATGCATCAAGAGAGTACCACATGGTAGGCAGAATTGTGGCCCTGTCGCCAGGGCAGTTCAGCAATGCTAATGCAGCAGGCGATGCAGGCTCAGATGAAGGAGCTGTGGTTCTGTGCTTGTGATTTGTTCCTGACTTGCATATATCCAAAATGTATTTGCTTTTTCCAGGAATCATCTTCCTACCAAAAAATCTTTTCCAAAAAATGTAACTTATCCTTCCTGCAACTACTTACTGGATTTTTGCATCAAGCTTATAGTCAGCTCTGTACCAGGCTAGCATTTTCTCCATTCCAGTAATGAGTGTCTCTTTGTGTACCCTCCTGATCTCCGAAGTCCTATCCTTTATTTCCCTTTAAAAACTAACCCCAAAGGCACACTATGTTGCAGAGGGGTTGATGGGATTTCCTAATGAATCTGGAGAGTTCCTGACCATCACTCACCCCCTTTTTTTGTGGCATCTCTAGTATGCCCCATAAAAAACATTTTTCTGAAATTGTCTTCCTAGAATGAATAGATTGGCCTACAACAGCCCAGTCTGCTTTAAAACACTTAATGGAGTTTTGGGAAAGGAGCCATTAAACCAACAAGTAGGAGACTCAGCTAATAGGGATGTTTTCTTGGAGAACGTCTTCAGCTTAATGCTGCTGTTTCATATATCTTTTATCCCATCGTTAGAGAAGACATTAGTTCATTATGAAGCTGCAGGTTCTGCAAGGATAGCACTCAAGAAAACCTGAGGATACTGATTTCTGTTTCACTTTTGGTCATTTGCACTGTCGGCAGGGAAAGCCATTATTGACTGAACTGTCACTGAGTGTCCAATGCTCTGGAGTATAACTGGCAGGTTGTGGGTTGACAGAGTTCAAAGGATATCATATCCAGATAGCAAGCTTATATTTTCTGAAGAAAAAATCCATTTGACAAAGGGAGGCTATCCAGCCAAATCTGCTGCCACTTAAACTTGAGCAACTCAGCATGAAGCCAGCGGGCCCATTCTCTATTTCAGGAAAACAGATAGCAAAAAGGGTTTTAGCATTAGGTAATAAAAGCTAATCTGTCATTACTAGGCTCTGGCTGTCCTGGCTAGTTCTACATGGCTCTGAAATGTGACAATATGTATTTTCTAGTTTGTCTAAGTGTATTTTTTTTGTTGCCTGTTGAGTCACTTGTTCAAGCTGTAGCCATAAAACCTTCCTCTTTTATTTGAAAATTTGTAGGAAAAAATGCAGTTTTATTGCATCTTATATGATGAGGTCTTTATTGTCAAAATGATGAACAGATACTATAAACCTTAGGTGCCATTCCAGCTTCAACTGTTTTTAATCTGTTTTTTAAATAGCCCATTTATTTCCTAACGCAATAAGCATAGCCCAAGATGCTCTGTAGGGCCTTATATCCAACGTGCTGTAAATTGGAACAGTAACTTTGCTAACCTCAAGAAATAACATATTCAGGGACTGTTTGACATGGAGAGAACCGTGATTCTTCACAGATATACCAGCATTTTCTCAAATAAGCCTTTTGCACTACAGTGCAGGCAGCACTGCCAGTCTATTCAACAGCTTCTAAATGTACTGTCAATTGAAGAAAAACAACTATTTTAGAAGATCTCTCTGTTTCTGGGAAAGCCACTTGCCTCCCCTTTTAAGCAGCACTGATTTCAGACCATGCATTAACCCATGCACGCTGGACCCTCTTCTGCTTCTTAACACTAAATTCAGAATTAAATACCTCATCTTTTATGGGTGAGATTTCACTCCCATGCAGCATGCCAGAATAAGGTCTGGGTACCACTTGTATCTATGTTAGAGCCAGATGAAATATTTTTGTGAAAACATTTTTCAGCCAATGAAAATGTTGGTGGAACATTTTTTGTTAATCCACTTTTTTTGTTAATCCACTTTTCGGCATAAAAATGTAAAGAATTAAATAATGGCAAAAATAGATGACAATACAGTAGTCTTCTTTTATCTAAAGCCTTCACAGGAAAGACAGTTCCCAGTCTGTTTTATTTAATTCATATCATTTAAGTTTTAGAAGGGGTCAAGTATTCTGACATGTCTTCAATTGACTCATAACTCATGTTTGCATGGGAAATAAATGTGTGTAATTTACCTTCCCAAATACTATGAAATATTAGGGCTGTGTGAGTAATCTATTCAACAAATGTTAGGCCAGGCTTTATAACGGGAACAAAAATATGGTGCTCCCAAGAGGAATGAACCCAAGTAACAGATTATGAGGGTAGAGGGTATATGCCTCTAAGAGATATCTTGCAAGGTATATAAGCATTCAGCTTCCCCACAGGGTGTCAGGAGCTATGATCACTCCAGGTAGCTTCCATTATATCTTTCAGAAGTTACTGGATAGTGAATCACAAGGAAGCTGGCCTTCTTTCATAGTTTGTTTCTGATAATAAATCTCAGTGCCTTCATGCCATCTCAAAAATGAAAGACAGAGTTTAAATACATTGCTTCGAAGGAATTGCACCCTTAGGAAAGTGCAGGTAGAGGGTATATGTCTCCAAGAGACATCTTGCAAGGTATCCCCACAGGGTGTTAGGAGGTGAACATTTCTCAATTGGTTTCCCTCTGGCTGTATATGCTCTTGAAAAATGAACAAGCAAGGATGTGGGTGAGGTATGTGAAAGCTCCAAAATCACCAGCACCCAGGAGGTGAGAAAGAAGCAAGTTCAGCTCTTTGCTTCCTCTGTGGCTATGAGGGAGGCAATGAACTTCCTTAGGTGTCTGATGACAGAACATGAGAACCCAGCATTAAAACTCTCCCTTATTCCTGTTAGGTAGACACTCTTACCATGATAGACTTAGTGAGATTCCATCAATATTACCTTGATCTATTGGAAAACCACATAAAAGATACAAATACTCAAAAGTGTCAGCCCACAACCACATCCCAACCACACACACACAAACCCATCGGCGTTTGAGGAAAGAGAATCTGTGATTAACATACCTAATAGTCTTTCTACTTCGACCCTGTTATCCCACTTCAGCGGTTTAAGTTCAACCCTTTTGGCTTGTAGAGACGCTAGACTCCTACAAAAGATTGCTCACTGGACATGGGAACATGAAGCTGAATTTAAAAACTTGAAGACAAAAATAGTGAAAGCTCTGGCACTATGACCCTAAAAGAACTATTACATTGTCAACAGATGCTTTTAAAGAAGGCATTGGAGAAGCTTTGCTCCAAAAACATGGGGATAGCTGGAGACCAGTAGCATATGCATGTAGGGCACTCTCTAAGTCAGAGTGTCTATATGCACAAATCAAGAAAGAAAATTTAACTCTGGTATATAGCTGTAAAATATTTCATATATTCATCCATGGGAAGCCTGTAATAGCTGAAACTGATCATAAACCTTTGGTAGCAATAGCAAAGAAAGGGATATCAGACATGCCACCCAGATTACAGAGACTTTTTTTCAATTGCAAATGTATGATCTAGACATACACACCACACATGCCACGAAAACATCTACTTATGGCAGATAGGTTGTCCAGAGCATAAGACACAATGGAAAACCACAGAATTCCAGAGTCAGACATTGCACATGTAAATCTAATTAAAAGAGTGATTCTTGTCGCAGATAAAATGTGGGCACTAATTCCAGAAGCTACTGCTCAGGACACCACATTGCAAAAAGTGATAGCAGCTAGTTGTAGGTTGGCCTGGAAAACATATACCTTACCCCTACTCTCAGTTCAAGGAACAGCTGTCAGTACTGGACAGTGTTTTGTTCAAAGGCTCATGACTGGTTGTTCCAGTAATCCTTAAGAAAGACATGTTAAACATATGGGGCATCTAGGCATTAAAAATGCAAGGGGTGCTCTATATTGGTTGAACATAAGTAATGGCATAGAAGATTCTGTAAAGGCTTGTGCAACATGCCTAAACTACAAATCAGTAGGGCTGTGCGAAGCTTCAGTTGGTGATTCGATTTGGAGGAGATTCAGGGGACCAATTTAAAGGTCCGAATCAATTCAAAGCTCTCCAAATCTTCAGAAAAAATCGCTCCCCCGCCTGACAGCACCCGCTGAGCTGGGGCTTTTTTTTTTCCAAATGCCAGGAGCTGGGGCAGCCATTGCCGGGCTGGGAGAGGGGTGGGGGATGGGCCTGGCCTTGCTGATTTGGAGATGCAGCAGCAGCCGAATCTCTGAATCAGATTTGGCCAAATCAAATCGGGACAGTGATTCGAATCACTGTCCCCCGAATTGGCCAAATCTGAATCTGAAGTGAATACTAGCCACTTCACACAGGCCTACAAATTAGTACAAAGAAAAGAGCCCATGATGGTCAAGGAGGAGCCTGTAACTCTGTGGTATTAAGTGGGCATTGATTTGTTCATTCATGCAGGAAAAATATGTATTAGTGCTAAATTATTATTCTCACTATCCTGAAATTGCATTGCTCAAAAGCACAAGAGCAAACCATGTCATAATTTACATCAAATCAATTTTTGCTAGACATGGGATTCCACAAATTGTGAGAACAGACAACAGACCTCAATTCAACTTTTGTGATTTTAAAGAGTTTGCAAACAAATATGGATTCTGTCACAACACTTCACGTCCTAAATACTCACAATTCAATGGTCTGGTGGAAAATAGATTACAAATAGTCAAGAAATTGTTGAAAGAAGCTACAGATTCACACACTGATGTTTACCTGTCACTCTTAAATTACAGAGTAACATCCATGAAACATGGATTGATCCCAGCAGAAATGCTGTTCAACAGGAAACTCAAAACCAGGCTGCCAAATATTGTGGATGATGCTCATCAGAACAAAAAGCAAGACATGAAAAACATTTTTTAAAATTGACAAACTCAAACAAAAATAGCTGGGATCCCAGGGAGTTACCACAACTGCACAGCAAAGATATGGTGCTTATTTCAGATGGATATGGAAACAAAAAGCACTAGTTTTCCATCAAGTAGCTTCCAGATCCTATAAAGTAGTCACACTGGAAGGACAGGTGTTAAGAAGGAACAGATGACACTTTTGCAGCCTGTAAAGGGGAGAAAAGAAGCAGCATCATGAGATTCACCAGAAGAAACACAGCTAACATCAAAACAACAAGAAACAACAGAGGAAATTGAAAATGACACAGAAGTACAGACATCTGGACAAGGAAACCGAACAAGAACTGTCAATAAGGATTGAGACTTCAGAGAAACTGGGAAGATCACTTAGAGCTAAAAAGCCAACACAAAGACTAATAGAGACCTGTTAACATGTGCTTTAAGTATGGGTTGAACTAAACTTCCAATGTTAGTATTACATGGGGATGTGTTACATGTAAAGGGGGAAGATGTCTGGATGTGTTTAAGAGTGTTATGTATAAATTGTTACATTTGCCTGGGGATTGCAGGTGGAAACAGCAGAACAAGAGGCAGAATATGTCTTTCTGATTAAACAAGCTTGATAACTCTATGAGCTTAACTCCTTGGCCTTTTGAAAACTACACGCCAGATGCGTCTATATAAGACGCTGCATTGCTGTAGCAATGCACTGTGGTGATGTAGCATCAGCAGGCAAAAACCATAACCCCACAGCTACGTCGCTATAGTGCATCACTACAGTGATGTAGTGGCTAAAAATAACCATGTGCTGCCAACATGGCACAGCTGCTGGCATGGCACAGTAGCTTCCTAAAGGAAGTACTAAATGAAATACTAAATGACGGCACAGTAACAATGGCACAGTAGGGGCACGTGTAGACATGCCCCCTATGTTTCATCACAAACCCACTACTCTTACAAAACAAACTGTGAGTTTAGTTTGACTTTCATTCAGCACAGTCCAGCTACTAGATGCCCACCTTATTCCTCACAGTGGTAGTATGTTCCTATTACCACACATACGTGAAAAGTATGCCTCGTGTACTGTACAAAACAAAATGAGATCATCACTAATAGATAATAGTTTGCAAACCTCATACCTGGCACAGAGAGAACAATGTTTTTGCTAACTCTATCCACCTGTATTTGTCTCAGGCATCTCCCTTTTTAAAAGCTGCAAAAATACTTGGCTACATAACAGGGCTGTTGCAAGGGCTGATTGATTTTCAGAAAGGAACCTTTGAAGCAGCATTGTGTGTGGAGGAGGCAAGGAATTTGTAATTTACAGTGGTTTGGCAAGAAGTACTTTCCAGAAGAGGTGAAAAGCAAATAATTGCTTTGTAATTAAAACAGGCTCCTCCTGACTCTGTTAACAATCAAATGTGTATTCACAGGCTTGCCAAACATTTTTGCAATTTAGGAGCAGAACCCCTACATAGTGTATTTGTTTCTTTAAAAGCAATGGGAATAAACAGCTATCCAGCACCTTTCAGGATCAAGCCTAAAGGGACTGCAGCAAACAAGCTGAAATTCAAATATTCTAGGACTTTCACTGCTGAAATGTTTATTATAATAAATCAATAAGAATGTTTTTCTGCGTAAGAAAATCAAATACACTCAAAATAATCGTTATCTGATGGCAACATCAGGTGAAAGTTTAAGGTCTATTACATATGATTTAAATAGTTTTCACTTATCAGCAATAATTTGGAACCCTTTTATTCTTTTTTTAGAAAACTTATTTTAATAGCTATGTAATTTTGGACTCCATCATTAAAATTAATGATATCCTTAATGTTCTATGTTCACTGTGAAGTCTGATCAGTTTTTTTTTTCCTTTATAGATCATCACTAATAGAACATTTTAATGGCTGTAATTTCCAGCACTGTATATGGAGACCTAAAAATAGTGGGGGAGCTTATTTCATCATGCCATGTCACTGCCAGACCCTAAATAATTCAATTACAAAGACGAAAATATCTGAAACTAGGAATGTTCCTAGTTGCAAATAATGAAAAATGCCATGTATCACTTTAAAGAGAAATTAAGACAATGTCTTGAAATCTAGAATTTGATGAGCCATACTCTTGGAATGTAGCATGAGAACAGGGAAATTCATAGCAAAATACTTGAAACAAAGGATTTGGGATGTTTTGCTCCTTATTAATACAAAGGGTGGGTTGTGCAAGTGAGAGGTTGGTGTGGATGATTTTGACTGTGACCTCTGGGTCTGGGTCTAACAAAGATTGGCATTTCTGTTCTTCTGCTATTCCAGTTTGCAAGGAATGTTTGCCCTTCTGGGGAGAGAGGTAAGAAATAAAGAGAAGGACATTGGAGTACAGAAAGTCTTTTCAGTGTTTTGGTTTGGGAAATCCAGTATGGCTGAGGTGGGGCTATCAAAAGTAGCCTCTGTTGGCCTAGCTTTTTTCCCAGTGAAATCAATGGTAGGCATTTTTGAAAGTCTTACTCAAGAGGCAGTCTTAATCTTGAAGGAAATCTATTCATCCACTCTCTGGCCTCTGCTCTACGTTGTGATTCTCTTATGCATGCCAATGAAAAATAAATGGGCATTCACCAACCAAACAGCACAGTCTGCAGGCGGTGTTTACCAGCCGTTTCACAGCAAAGGTAAAGGAAAACATGCCTGATGCGTCTTCCTCTCTTGGCTGCTAGGTTCCTGTGCACTGATTTGAACTGTTAAAGATTTTGCGAAAACAAAAGCAAAAATCATTAGGGAGGTGGTTGATGAATTCTAATTACCTACCATGCTGCGATCAGCATGGGAATGTCAGACAGCCTGTGTACAAACCCACCCCCATACATGTGTGAGCAAATCATGGAAAATGACAAGGTGTAAAGCCAGGGCCCCACTGTAAAAAGCAAGTCAGGAAGAACTGATACGAAAACTAGTTTCTTGACTTTGCAGCAGTGTTTGCAAACAACAGTTGCCTGAAATAAATGGCATAGAAATGAAGAAGTGAGAAGTTTTATCAGAGGCAAAGCACAGGGTATTCAATCTCACATAGTGCTCCCTAACCAGAGCAATGTAAATTAGTGAAGATCATCACTAAGCACTAAAGCAAAGAAGCCTGGACAGCTCCTGAGTCGTGTATTACCAGGACTGGTAATATACAATTGCTTGCTAAGATTGTGTCTTGCTAAGATTACTGCAACTGCTGAGATTATATCAGCATGCATGCTTTAAGTTAATACTTTATAATGCTCAAGAAAACTGATTTATTAAAGAGTTTACTGGGTCCTTGGTTGGGGGAAATGAATAGGTTCTCATTTGGAGAAAACTGAAGCACACTTAAAGGCAATATTAATCCTGCTGTTTGATCTCTCTCCATTTGGGAGAACGAGATACCCTCTGATTCTTAGAGCAACAGTAACAGCATCCATTTGATTCCAGTTTGGCTTGTGGTCTACTGTAATCCTCACATCCTTTTTTGTAGTACTATAGCCATAGTTTAGGAAGGGGTGGGGTTCAGTTTTTTCCCCATGTTATATTTGTGCATTTGACTTCTCCTTCCCAAGTACAGCATTGTGCACTTGTCATTATTGAATTTCATTTTGTTGATTTCACACCAGCTCTTTAATTTGTCAAGTGTATTTTGGATTCCGATCCTGTCCTCCAAAGGGCTTGCAAGCCCTTCCATTACCATGTCATCTACAAATTTTATCACTGCACGCTTCCGAGTCATTAATGAAAACATTGTTTCCAATTCTGGTAAGATTCCTTTTTGATTTTCAGGTCATTAAATTACAGCTGCAGCTGCTGCAGCAGCTACATTGGTCTCATAGAATCATAGGAAGAAGGACGAGAAGGGACCTATAAGATCATCAAGTCCAGCCCCCTGCCATGGGTAGGAGGTAATTGGACTCAAACAAGCTCAATGAAGTATTTATTCAGCCTCCTCTTAAAGACTGCCAAATATGGCGACTGCACCACCTTTGCTGGAAGTGTGTTCAAGCTTTAAATGTTTTTTCTATATACCTCTAGGTAGCAGGGACTCATGAGTGCTGCGATGCTGGGGCGCATGGAGTGTCCCACAGAAGCACGGGGGGGCTCCCCAACATGCTTGGCAGCACTTCCAGAAGAAGAAGCACTTCCAGAAGAAGAAGCATTTCCGGTCCACTTCCGGATCTGCCTAGAGCACACAGAGGCCTCCCCCACGCCCCCTCCGGCTTGGCGACTGGTGCCTCCTGGGTCTGGGAGGCGTGTAGCCAGGGTCCCCCTGCTGCTGATCACTGAGTCAGGGCCCCAGTGCGCTCCCCAGCAGACCCAGAAGTGGACCGGCTCACTTCCAGGTTCACCACCAAGCATATGCTGGGTCCCCCCCACACACTTCTATGGGATGCCCCATGTGCCGCAGCATCACAGCATTCACAAGCCACACCTGCTACCTCAAGGTATGTAGAAAAAACTTTTAAAGCTGTGTCTATGTCCGAATTGCTGATTCTCCCAATCAGCATCGAATCTTGAGATTCGGATTCAGCTGAATCAAATCAGGGACAATGAGCCGAATCAGCGAATCGAATCACTGTCCCTGATTCAGGCTGAATCCAAATACGAATTGAATAGTGCCTGCTTCACACACCCCTGCTACATAGGATATCACATATTGCAGTTGCTTTCTGGAGTACACTTTCAATTCATGATCAAACGGTCAATTTTGTGTAAACGACTTCCCAAAGTGACTGACTCCACCTGCTTAGTGACTGGTGCCAGCAGATGGAACTGGGCTGGCAATTCATGGTAATCCACATAAGTGGAAGGCAGCCCCTTATTTGTGGGGTGGGGTGTGCTGTATAGGGTGACCATACATCCTGGTTTGGCCAAAAGAGTGTGTCATTTAAAAACATATCTCACTCACAGAACCAACATCTCTATCACATGCTGTGCCACCACTGTATCACTTGCATCAACTGGTTAAATAGAAAGGTCCCAGTAGGGAAGTATTTAATACATTTTTAATGTAATTTGGCATCTGGAATGAGGAGAAGTGGGTAGCTGCATGTGACCACCCAGCTGTGCATGGAGCAGGTTGTGAACTTTCACTCTATCCAACCCTGAAGAACCACAAGGGTCTTCTTCGTCAGAGTGAGATCAGGATTTGAGTGAACTCAAAGAAATCACTGGAAGCTTCCCCTGATCTTCCCCCAGCACGTTTTTGGTATTCTTTTGCACCCTTTCAGATACTATATACCTTTTTGCTCTTCAAGTGTGGGCTGATCTATATTTCTTCATTTTTCCTATTTGTCTATCTAATACTCTTCTCTTGATCCTCCATACCTTTCTTTAACTCCTAGTGCTCCTGAAAACAGGTTTTGCAATTCCACCTTTCCCACATTCATAATTCATTCACACCCAGTCATGGGCTGAGGAAAAAGCACTGACATAAAAATGAACACACGTGGTTTCCTTTCCTGCCCTTCATATGATTCATAAAGAGCTATTCAGAAATTGGAGCATCGTTCATTTATTAAGAGAAAAAGTCAGAGGATTTGGAAGTGAGACTCTTATGTGACTACATTCCATTCATAGGGACCTTCCAGGAGGTCTTCTAGCCAGTGGGATTTGTTCCAAGGCCAAAGCTGTTTCTAAACCTTTTTCTTCATTAATTTAAAGAGTTTTCTTTTTTGTAAAATATTATTTGAATATTAAAAAGGAGCAATAAGTGTTTAGTTGTTTTCTGGGTGCTGAGCATTACAGTAAGCTGAGTTTATCCCTACTATATAGTAGAGCACAACCCTACTTTCGTCCCTGATTCGATTCGGAGGAGATTCAGCCCAATTCGGTGGCTGAATCTCCAAATCCAAATTGAATCAGAGGACCCTTTAATCTCTTCTAGTCAAATCAGAACCCTCTGAAAAGGAGTTTTTCCTTATGTCCAGCTGAAACTTTTCCTTGACTAGCTTGTGTCCATTGGTCCATGTCTTTGGTGGGGGGAGAAGCTTTTCTGAAAAGTTGTTGTTCTAGATCCTCGTGTTCTCCCTTGACATATTTGTAGGTGGCTATCAAGTCACCTCTCAGCCTTCTTTTCCTCAGACTGAACAAACCCAGATCTCAAAGTCTCTCCTCATAGGGCCTGTCCCCCAGGCCCTTGATCATGCAGGTGGCCCTTCTCTGCACCCTTTCGAGCTTGTCCACATCCTTCTTGCAGTGCGGTGCCCAGAACTCCAGCTGTGGCCTCACCAATACCAAATAGAGGGGAAGGAGCACCTCTGGATCTGTTGACAACATATCTGCTGATGCATGTCAGAGTTCTATTTGCTCTGTTGGTGACTTCATCACAGTGGTGGCTCGTATTCATCCTCTGGTCAATTGACACCCCTAGATCCCTTTCAGATGCAGTGCCAGCCAGTGGACCACCACCCATTGTATAGATATGGTGAGGATTCTTCCTACCTGGATGAAGGACCCAGCATTTATCCCTGTTAAACCACATATGGTTTTGTTCAGCCCATAGGACCAACCTGTCAAGGTCTTCCTGAATCCTTGACCTGTCCTCTTGTCCCCACAGCTTGGTATCATTTTCAAATTTAATCATTGCACTTTTCACTCCCTCATCCACATCACTAATAAAGACGTTAAAGAGCACAGGCCCAAGCACTGATCTCTAGGGTATGCCACTAGAGACAGCCTTCCAGGATGAGGCCACCGCATCAATTGCAACTCGTTGGGACTGGCTGCTGAGCCAGTTCCCAACCCACCTCACTGTAGCCTGGTCTAGCCCAGTACTCTCTAACATAACTGAGAGAATTTCATGGGAAACAGTATCAAAGGCCTTGTTGAAATCTAGGTAGATGACATCCACCTCCTGTTCAATGTCCAGGTGGTTAGCTACCTGGTCATAAAAGGACACCAGGTTTGTTAGGCATGACCTCCCCTCTACAAAGCCATGCTGGTTGCTTCTCAGTACCCCACCAGATGCAAGCCTGTGGTTGATTGACTCCTTGACAATTTTTTCAAAGATCTTCCCCACGACCAAAGTAGACTGACTGGTCTATAGTTGGCAGGGTCGTCCCTCTTTCCCTTCTTAAAGATGGGTACCTTCTTCCAGTTGTTAGGGACAAGTGAGTTCCATGACTACTTGAACAACGCCCCCCACCCCCCTGAGGCATCGCTATGAGCTCAGCCAGCTCTTTCAGCACTCTTGGGTGATGGGCATCTGGACTAGCTGACTTGAAAAGGTCCAAATGAGCTAAGAGTGTCTTCACCTATCACCTATTCTGGACTGATTTTATGAGGACTACTGTCATTGCCATATTCCCTGTGCCTCTGATCTGGTGACCAGTTCTCGCCTGGTTTCAGGAATACTGATGCAAAGTAATTATTACAGATCTCTACCTTTTCATGGGGGTCAACTGTGGGCTTCCCCTCCATGTTCAGTAGAGGTGCCACAGTGGAGACTGATTTTTTTTCTTACCCCCTATGTACCTGTAGAAGTATTTTTTGTTATCTTTAATTTTGGTCACCAACTTGCTTTCCATGGGTGTCTTGGCTTTCCTTGTCTAGTGTCTGCAGACCCTGGCTGCATGAGCCTACTCTTCTCTGGATCCTGAACCATTTTTCCATTGCATGTACACTCTTCTCATGCTCTGCTGCCTTCTTGTCTTTCCTCCACAATGGGCCAGTTTGCTTCTCTGCCTTTAATATAGTCTATCTCAGTAGCTGCCAGCTTGCCTGAACTCCTTCACCCCCTATAACATCTTTCCAATTCCCTGAGTCTGAAGTTCTCTCTCTTTTCTTTTCTTAGAATGGTGATATGATCCCTCTGATCTTTTCACCCAAATTACCTTCCACCTTTAGCTCCCCTCCTCCCTAGGGAACTCCTTATTAGTCAAAATCAGTTTTAAAATAGGTAACCCCTAGTACCTGCCTCCATTGTCCATAACAAAAACAAAACAATTTTAGCTAAGATATTCCAAGAACCTTTGAGACTGTCTGTGTCCTCTCATCATGCTTTTCAGACACTTCAGTCCTGCCATATTATCCCCCTCAGTCTCTGTAATACTAATTAAGCTATCATTTTGCTTGTGTAGTAGAAGTTCAGATTTAGGTTTGTACCTTTTATTTCCCAGGTGCCTAGGATTTGTCGATAAACATCCCTGCTGTTCAGCAGCAAAGTTGCCCCATTATTTTCCCAATTATCTCTTCTATGACGGTACTCAACCTTCAGGCTTGAAGAATTACAATGATATATTTTCAGAAAAACTGTAATTTTTATGCTCCCAAATCACTTTCTGTGAGTGCCTATTGAGCACCAAAGGCCCTTAGCCTTGACTTAGATTCAAAAGTTTCCTCTTTTTTTCCACAGCTTTGTGGTCTATGACTCTCAAAGGAACACTGCTGCTTGGGAGCTTTCCAGCATTTCATTTCAGCTAAGCTGGAAATGCCCTCAGAATATGCAGTGACATTTTGGAAATCACATTATTGGAATGGTCAGAACCATAAAGCAGACAAAAGAGGGAAAAACCCTCATAAATAGAAAAGCAACAATTCTTTGTGAAATTAAGCCCTTGAAAAGACTAAATGATGACTGAGTCCAGTGGTAATGCAGTTTGTACATTAGTATCAGAGCTGTGAGCAAATAAAAATATTTAGGAAAGTAATTGAAATTGTGCCACCAGGGACTCAGAAGAATCCAGCAACTAAGAAATGTTGGGGCTGAAGACTTGGAGGGGAATATTAAAAGGTAGCTGAAAATCTTGAAGAAATCAGTGTTATGTCACCAGGAAAATCCTTGTAACTCCAAAATGTTACCTTCATACTTTGTCCTATCCCACCTCTTCAACTGGCAAGGAACCTTCCTCCCTACCCATTAATCATCCACAAGGCTACAGCATTATGCTCCTTCAAATAACTCCTCCCTCTTGTGTTACCTGTGCAAATCTTGACAGCCCTTAGCCTCTCTGTGTGTTCTGATCATTATCTATCAGACAGCTGGCCTGATCTTATATTTGGAATGCAAGCTCCTCAGGAAAAGGAACATCTTCTTCAGCAGCTGGGAAGGCAGCTAACAGTTTGGGCTCCTGGGCTCCTTGGTGCTATGGCAATACCTATAAGTATTATTAAGATACAGATAGAGTATGACCTGTGGAATGAAGAGATTAAACAGTGCCAAGCAGATCTGGGCTGTAAAAAATCTTCTGGCTGTAGCAGAAGGTAATGGAGCAGTACAGAACCTATCAAAGTTCCAAGAGGAACGGGGATGTTGGTTCCCATTGTGAGGGAGAGCCCTGCCCCCTTGAGATGCCCTGCTTAACGATGCCTATTAGATAGAAATTTAGTGAGCTTAGAGCTCTAAGAACTCCCTAGAAAGGACACTTGTGATCTGCTGCTGGCAGATCCAATGGTAATGGATCCTCCTCCAACTAGAATAGCTGGAATCTGGTAGAAATAAAAGCATCTGGATGCTGTTCTTAGGGTTCTGCTGTGAATGAAGCTGGGGCAGGGGAGAGAGAGTATTTTACTACCCAAGAGGCTTACCTTGATCAGGGGTCTAATTCTTGACTACACCTAGTTGGCTGAATCAGCAAACCCTGCTGTTTTGTGTATGTCTGTGTGAATAATTACTTTATTTGATTCACGAGTTGAAGTAAAACTTCAAATATTGGCATGGTTTTCTTTTGTTCTTGCTAAGTGAAAAATTGCCACCCCCACTGAACCCCACCCCCAATAACAAAAAAGAGCACAACATTATATTTGAACCAATATAAAAAACCTCATTTTTCAGGTGCCTGTAGAAAAGAAAAGACAATGAAGGTCCAGGTTCACAGAACTGATAGTAGAACAGGCAGAAGAGGAAAAAGAGATGGTGATGTCACACTGTAACAAATCCATAAACCTAGGAAATTCTTATTTCTGTCCAATTATTAAGTCTTGCCAACACTATACCTGTGTTATTTGGGATTGTTAAATCTGATACAGAAGAAAGGGTTCAAAGAGTTACCTTCTTAGAGGAAGGGGGAAAATAAGTGATACAAATTCATTAAAAGTTAATAAAACAAATCTGAAAGACAGGACTCTAGGTTGACTTCTGCTAACAAATACCACTGGGCAGCATGAAACTTTAGACAATAATAGAAATAACTCTTTATCTCATGGGGATACTGGACTGTTTGCAGTCAAAACTGTCAGAAAAAGGTCAAAAAGTAAGGGTAAAAATATCTCACATTTCTGAACAAAAAGGACCTATGTGCTTGAGTTTCTGACTTTGCTTCATCTCTCTTACAAAATCTCTGTTTGCAGTTCTTTTCATATCCTTCCAGGACAAAAATACTTCCCACCTCACATGTTGCAAATTTGAAGGAATATTATTCTCAAAAGTTTAAAGTAGAGAACTTGCTCCAAATCGCTGGGTTACCTACCCAAGATCATTTCACAGTCATTGTGGTCTACCAAGTAACACAGGGGTGGGGAAAATATGGCCCACAGGCCACATCCAGCCTGCCTGTCAAAGATGACAGGAGCCTGGGGTAGTAGGACCCAGGGTAAGCTGGCAGGACCAAGTGGCTGCAGGAGCAAGGCCTACATGCCCCAGCCCCCCCAGCCAGAAGCCCCGTGCTGAGATCCTGGGGCTGTTTCTGCTTCCCTGCACTGGGGGGGTAAATACAGATAAGAATGTGGGGGGAGGTAGGGGAAGAGGCAGGAGAGGACTGCAGGTGATCACCCCAGTTCTTGGGGCTGGGCCAAGCTGGCTGCTGCAGTCCCAGCACTGCAGTCAGGAACCATGTGGTGTCAAAGTGGCATGGGGGCATGGGGTGTAGCAGGAGGCATGGAGAGGAGCAGTGGTAGCCACAGGCAGGGAAGCAGTGAAAGCAGAGTAGGTGGGGGGGAAGGGGCAGCAAGTGGGCATGCAGAGCACAGTGACAGCTAGGCAGGAGCATGGGGCCCGTGCAGTGCACTGAGGCTAGCACTGGCAGGGCCCAGAGTGGGGTGGCAGAAGTGTGGGGCCCAGCTGGCAGGGGCTCTGGTGCCAATCCTGCTCCCCCTCTCCCTGCTGGTGCAGCCAGGCCTGGCTCCATAGAGACCTGTCAGCCCCTGCCCCACTCTCCTGCTGCCCCACTCTGGGCCCCACCAGCACTGGCCACGATGCACCGGAGTGAGCCCGGTTCTCCTGTCCAGCTGTACACTGTGCTCTGTGCTCCCATTCACTGCCACCGACCCACACCTGCTGCAGCTATTTGCCTGCCGCTGTCGCCACTCCCCTCGACCCCCACACCGGTCACTCCGGCACCATGTGGGTCCTAGCTGCAGCAGCAGCCCTCAGGACACAGCAGAAGCTGGCCCAGTCCCTACAATTCTCGACTGGCTCTGTGTGGTTCCAGCCAGGCCTGTCCAGCTCCTGCTACATCCTGCAGTCTCAGCCATGCAGCTGGGATACGTTGCCGGTGAGCTGCAGGGGTGCGGGGGGAAATGACAGAAAGGCAGTGGTGGCAGATGGGAGGGAAGTGGCTGTGAGCAGGAGCACAGGGCTGCGCCAGTGCCCCGGGACCAGGAAGAGCAGGAGCGCAGAGTCTAGGCTGGCAGGAGTACTGGGCGGGGGGGCTCTGCCTGCCACTGGGGGGCTGTGGGCAAATCCTCCCCATCCACCCTCCCCCCCACACACTCACAGCCCCCCACAAACCCTGTATCCACCC
>NW_017729014.1:3772222-3773974 GCF_001723915.1 Gavialis gangeticus | reverse complement strand
TCCGCCACACCCCATACACTCACAAACCTATACCCACCCACCCAACACCCTCCACACTATACAAGAGTAAGACTTCATTTAAGCTATTGTGCGATCACTTCTATGTACACTACTCAAACACATGTAAATCAGGACACAAATATTTTTTTAAATCAAATTAATGAATGTTGTAGTAAATGTTTGATTTTTAGAATATAATTTGGTATTTTTCTGGTTCTGAGATGGCAAACCCTTGCTGAAAGGAGTATTTCTGGGGGGTGGAAAGGGAGGAACTTCTGGTGGCAAAGGTCAGGGGCTAGGGGTGGGACTTCTGGTCCCAAGATGGTGACCAGGGGGTGGGGCACCTGTCAAGGGGTGGGGCTACCCTTGTGGTCCTTGACAGCTTGCCAAAACTCAGTAAGCGGCCCTCCACCCAAAATAATTGCCTGCCCCTGAAACAGCTAATCATAAACATTGAATCATCTGCCATCACCAGGCAGATGCTTGTTCAGTTTTGCATTCTTCAGTTGTGACTTACTTAGCTTTTCCTGGTGGAATATGAAATGAACTATTCTGAGGGTGAAGTTACACATTACACTGAGACCATACTAGGGGCACTATAGTGTCCACATGTTAAAGCTTGTTAAATTGTTTCATAGTTTCATAGTTTCTAGGGTCGGAAAGGACCTGAGTAGATCATCTAGTCCGACCCCCTGCCATGGCAGGAAAGAGTACTGGGGTCAAACGACCCCAGCAAGGTGTTCATCTAACCTCCTCTTAAAGACCCCCAGGGTAGGAGCCAGCACCACTTCTCTTGGAAGCTGATTCCAGATCCTAGCTGCCCTGACCGTGAAGTAGCGCCTCCTGATATCTAGCCTAAACCTACCCTCTGCCAGCTTGTGACCGTTATTCCTGGTCACTCCTGGCAGTGCTCGGGGGAACAGTGACTCCCCCAATGCCTGCTGATCCCCCCTGACTGTTTGTAACAGGCCGCTAGATCCCCCCTCAGCCTTCTCTTTTGGAGGCTGAACAGGTTCAGGTCCCCTAGCCTCTCCTCATAGGGCCTGCCCTGCTGTCCCCTGATCATGCGAGTGGCCCTCCTCTGGACCCTCGCCATGCTGTCCACATCCCTCTTGAAGTGCGGCGCCCAGAACTGGACGCAGTACTCTAACTGCAGCCTGACCAGTGCCGCACAGAGGGGGAGGATCACCTCTATGTGATTTGTGCTATGTGCTTTCTGAGCATCTCATAGTTTAATCACTTTAAACATGGGTTAACTAAGGCTGTGCGAAGCTTCAGTCCCTGATTTGATTCGGTGGAGATTTGGCCTGATTTGGTGGCTGAATTTCTAAATCTGAATTGAATCAAAGGACCCCTTAATCTCTCCGAATAGAATGGGAACCCTTTGAATCAATTTGGAGAGATTCGGAAAGATTCGTAGATTTGGACATAGAGACAGCTTTAAATGTTTTTTCTAGATACCTCTAGGTATCAGGGCTCATGAAAGCTGCAATGCCAGGGTGCAGGGAGTATCCCACAGGATCGTGGGGGGTTTCCCAGCGTGCTTCCCCAGTGTGCTTTGCAGCAGACCCAGAAGTGGACCAGAAGTATTTCTGGTCCACTTCCAGGTCCGCCGGGGAGCATGCAGGGGGCCTTCCTGCTTGCCCCGGCTCAGCAGCTGGCGCCTCCTGAGTCTGGGGGGAGTGGGGGGGACACACAGGGTCCCCCTGTGGCCAATCGCTGAGCCGGGGCGGGGGGGGGGGCATGCACTCC
>NW_017729014.1:3768329-3772184 GCF_001723915.1 Gavialis gangeticus | reverse complement strand
TGGACCAGAAGCACTTCTGGTCCACTTGTGGGTTTGCTGCTGAGCACGTGGAGGATGCTCTCCACTCCTGTGGGATGCTCCATGTGCCCCAGCATCACAGAGATCATGAGCCACGCCTGCTACCTCAAGGTATGTAGAAAAAACTTTTAAAGCTGGCCCAAATCAGCATTGAATCTTCAAATTCAGTCTAATCGAATCAGGGACAGTGATCTGAATCAACAAATCAAGTCACTGTCCCCGATTCGGGCCGAATCTGAACCTGAATTGAACAGGGCCTGCTTCGCACATCCCTAGGGTTAACTTTGGGCTCTGCTACCTAGATTGTGTTAGGTTAGCTTCAATCTGCTCCATTTAAAAAAAATGAGATATTTGCAGTCCTCCAGCATCCCAAGAAGCACTGCTCCCCGTCCCTCTCCCCCCACCCAGAGCAGGAATAAAGCCCAGTTGCCCTGACTCCTAGCCATATTCCTGCTTGCCTTCCGTGCAGGCAAGAAATGGTATTAACCCTTAATGTCCGACGGTTCACAGCACATTCTACCTTAAAAACTCCTTAGCATTCCACAGATTTAGTACCGCCTAAGTGTTTCATGTAAGTTCATGCTAAGAGTCACTGCTTGAGGTCCTCAGCAGCTTGTCATAGAGATGGTCTGTGGGACATCTTTTGTTTTAGGAAAAAGAGAGCAAGAAAACAACAGCATGGTGGCAAAACTATTGATCTGACTGGGAGGGAAAGACCCCCCAAACCCAGCTGTGGAGATTCCAATGATTAAAGCACCCCTATTGATTATATATGCACATGTATAATCAGGACATGTCTTCTGATCATTCACACTACTGAGGGTCTGTGTGGACAAGAATACCACTGGAGGGTTACAGGAAAAGGAGGATTTTTACTTCTTGCTATTACTTTTTTTTATGGAAAATATTATGACTTCGGAGAAAAAGGCAAAGCAGAACAATAACAGAGAAAATTAGTTCAGCCATACGTTACTGGGCTAGAAGCAGGAATTACTGAATGAGATTCTCTGGCCTATGTGATGCGGGAGGTCAGGCTAGATGATCATAATAGTCCCTTCTGGCCTTAAAATCTATCAGTCTATGAAAATGAATGTGCCCTGTAAATGCCATATACTGGGCGAGGGGATATTAACTCCTTGAGCCTGCAAGATCCAATCCCTTCTGCTCATCCATTAGGCAGATGAGATGCACAGAAGTTTAAAATTGAGAGTGAGAAATGAGGAGCGAGGAATGAGGTTCAGACAATTAAGTAAATGGTAGAGATTCTGAAATTAAAAATGAAAATTATCCAGGAGTGGGTTGTGTGAAGTCAGTTAAAGTGAGGAGCTGAGCTGACCCCAGCCTTGGCAGCCTGCTTGGGTAATATTTTCACTGAAATGAACTGTCCCTGTGCACTCTTCCTGGTGTATTAAGTTTGAGTGCAGTTTCTTTTACCATCAAAAATGCATAGCTCCTTTTTTGTCTAGTCCTATATGTGCACACATGTATGTGCCTAAACAAATGAGTGCACACATCTACCGGAATCAGTGTAGAACATACATACATGTCTCCCACAGTAATACTCAGTGCAGATACCAGAGTACCCATTTGACGTGTTAATTTTTTTGATGTAAATTTTAATGTAACACCTTCCCCTGCCACAGACTTTCTCTGTAGCCTTGAGAAAATCATATACCCTCTCTATGCCTTTACCTTCCCCAGCTGTCCCAGGGGAAAAACATTGGCCTTCTTCATTGATGGGTTTGGGGCTCCATGCAAGTGCAAAGCTTTGTTTGTTTTTACAAGCTACCCCTTCTAACAGTGTCAGTCACTGAGCCTTTATTTATCTACTGGAAATGCACACCCTTGTCTTCTGTAGATTAAACAAATGAAAATCAATACTGCAAAGCATAGACAGTACAGTCCATTAGCTAGAGAAAACCTATACCCAATTTATGCAAAATACGGGAGAATGAAGTTCAAAGGGCTTTTAAATTGATTAAAAGATTTTTGCCCTATTTATTAGCATCAATGCCAGTGCAAAAAGAAGATCCATTGAAGGAAAAAGCAAACCAGCCTAGAATAATTTAAACGTATTTTCAAATCAGACCCAAATAAGGCCATGTTGGAAATATACATAGTGTCTCCATATCGGAGGCTCATGTCAGGCTTCTGAACCAACTCTGTTTGCCTTACGATTATGCTTTTAATATGGGCTATTCAGTGAAGCCAACATTAGCAAGATACTAACTGCATATTCAAGAGAAGGGGAAAGTAATTTCATTCAGTCCTGTCTTTCAGTTCCCAGCTCAGCAATGTTGCGTAATCAAGTTTGTGCTTGAAGCTGCCCTAAATGTCAAAGGTTGGATGATAAAGAGAATATTTTATTCCCTGAAGAGTAGTGTCTAAGGCAACACACCGTGGAATAATAAATCAATTTCAAATTGGCAACAGCAAGCTAACTAAAAACAAGGTGCTGTTCCCTTCAACACGCTGATTTACAATATATCAAACCTGACCCAAAATGCACTTTCCCTTGAAAAGGAAGTGATTATCTGCTTAAAGCCATTCACAAAAACACACAGTTAGGAATTATAGGTGCAATATTCTCTATTTCAGTTACTCAGTAAAAATGGCTCATCTGAGTTTCTAAATTATTTAAAATGTATGTCACTATAAAACTGCCACTATTCATTCATGCCCTTCCATCAAATCATATATTAAAGTATGAGAAGAAGCAAACAGACATTCATGATTCTATTATGCTGGGTTTATTTTTTTTAAAATACAGATTTCACAAAGCATTTTGCATTGCAGAATGAGAAACAGGATTAAGGTAGCAGCCAATCTGCCTCAGCCAAAGAAAGTCGAGCAAGGAGAATAGTGACCATGAGCTCCTCAGGTAGATAAAGGCTATCACAGCACTTTGGGGACAAACATTGATTTTGTTTTCCTCAGGAAATGTGCAGGATTGAATAAACAGGTGGTGCAGTGCTCTCTGCATTATAGGGCAAGAATGTGTCAGCTAGTGTTGGTCAGAGTGCCTGGCATTATGTGTTAGCATGCCTGACATCAAGCAGACCAATGTATTTCACTGATGGGCAGGGCAGCCAGAACCAGAGGGTCACTTGGTGGTGGCTTTGGTGGCTGAATTGTAGCCTGTGAGGCATAAGAAAGTGGGGCAGAAATTTGGTCAGGCAGTATCAGAGAATGCTTGTACCCATAATGGGATTTAATCCTCATTAAATTAAATAGGTTTAGAAAATTTTAAATTGCTTATTTTAAAATGTTGTGTCAGTGTTTGAATGTGCTAGGCTTTACAATGAATTAAACCCAATGTGCAATTCCCAGTAAATTCCAGCAGGGGGAGCCGAATACTAGGGCTGTGCAAAATTTTGCTGGCAGTTTTGTTTTGATGATGTTTCGACTCATTTCGACCTCAAAACAGTGAAATTGAAATGAAACAGAGAGCTTCGAAACAGTCTTGAAATGAAACGAGGCAAGTCAAAAACTTCAAAATTTTTTTAACATTTTGAGTTTTGAAGCTCAAGCTGGGCTTGCCTGCAGGGAAACAGAAACTAAAGTAAGGAGAGGGAGGGGGAAGCGGGGGGGAGGGGGAAGGAGTGCTCTCATTATTGACTGTGTAGCTGGCCAGTGACTGTCACCCTTCCCTGAGGTCCCTTCAGGAGCATTGGCACCCAGTGCTCTGGGGGAGGGATGGAAAAACTGCATAAAAGGCAGCATTGTGTGAACTGCCCTGCTTCCTGCCTTGGGGTCAGTTATTGAGCTGTATGTTCCAGTTTTGCCTGTCAGCAGTCAGAGGTGCAGGGCCCCAGAACCCAGACTCCCCCTGCACCT
>NW_017729014.1:3766676-3767718 GCF_001723915.1 Gavialis gangeticus | reverse complement strand
AAATTACCTATATATGACCTGGGCTGCAGTGTACCACAGGCGGTGGGTCTGGCATGCAATGACTGCCCTTCTTGGTGCTGCTCACACTTCTGGAACGCAATCAGAAAAAATATTAAAGTTACCTCAAAGTATTAAAGTACTTGTTAGGGTGACTGTATTCGGGTCTTGGGAAGCACTGGATTTACAGCTAAATAAAGGCTTTTATCTGTGTCTCAGCAAAAGCTGCTGACCACAAGGCAGAATGATGTATTAAAATAACCTTGCAAATGCTTAGGCAAGTAGTTTCCTAACAATGGGATAGTGTGTAGAATGTACGGTGTAAGAAGAACAAGATGCAGCCCGCCAGCTATCATCAGGAGATAAAGCAGAAGCAAGACCTTGGACATGAAGACAGAGTCAGCAAGAAACCAGAAAGAACCAGCAATTGACCGGAAGAAGCCGGGGTCAAAGTCTTATCCGTGCGCTCTTAGCAGAGAGGCATGCAAGTGAGTGAAATGCATAGGCAATCCCATGCTAATGAAGTAAACAGTAAACAGAGGCAGAGCTTGAGATGGGAGGAGAAATGGGTGGAACCAAAGGTGGAGTGAATGTTAATGAGCATGGACCAAGGTGTATAAAATGTAAAAAGAACTAATGTTCAGTGCAGGTCCCCGGTTTGGTGGTTTTTTGGGACCTTTACCCGAAGCTGTCTCCATTCTGAATAAAGCTGTTGTGAGCAATGTGAGCAAAGCAGTGTTTGCTCCCTGCTTGCTCTGGCTAATGAGTAACAGGATCCATGAGTGATTGGATCGTTGTCTCCCTAGTCGTTGGACGCTGCATGGAGTCAGGGTCTAACAGTACTAAGAAGAGTTGCCACACCTGCTCACCTGCAAACTTACCGTTTTCTGGTGCTGCACTGCTCATCATCCTCCAGCATGTCTCTGGTGGTGGTCACAGCTGCGGTGAAGAGAGGATGTACACCACCTGCAGTAGTGGCGGTGGTGGTGGTATGTGCACCACCAGGACCATGAGGTAGCCGAGAAGGGGCAGGGAGTATATGTGT
>NW_017729014.1:3761446-3761676 GCF_001723915.1 Gavialis gangeticus | reverse complement strand
TGGGTGTCAGTTAGGTGAGGGCGCACCGTAACACCCACACAGTGTCACCCACCCATATCAAGAGTTTTGCCTCTCAGCAGCTAGAGATGCAGGGTCCCAGAATCCATACTCCCCCTGCACCTATCTCCTTGACAGCTGGCAGGCTTCATGGCTGCAGCAGTGCCTAGAGGCCTGCAGCTTTCACCCCCTGTACCCTGAGACAGGCACAGTCCCACAAGCACCCATGTCAT
>NW_017729014.1:3755636-3756446 GCF_001723915.1 Gavialis gangeticus | reverse complement strand
GTTGTCTCCCTAGTCGTTGGACGCTGCATGGAGTCAGGGTCTAACAGTACTAAGAAGAGTTGCCACACCTGCTCACCTGCAAACTTACCGTTTTCTGGTGCTGCACTGCTCATCATCCTCCAGCATGTCTCTGGTGGTGGTCACAGCTGCGGTGAAGAGAGGATGTACACCACCTGCAGTAGTGGCGGTGGTGGTGGTATGTGCACCACCAGGACCATGAGGTAGCCGAGAAGGGGCAGGGAGTATATGTGTCTGTCCACCATTTTCTTTTCTGTGTTTCAGGACTATATTTCCCAGTATTCCCTGTGGTCGGGGCTCGTGGGGACCCCTGCAGCAGCTGCCCTGTTATGTATGCCATGAATACCTGCCCAGATGTGCATGGTTGCGTGGGGGAAGCAGGACCCACCTGACCAGTGGTGGGGGTGGTAGAACAACCACCATCACTGGTACCAGCCTCATAGCTGGGTTGGCGGAAGCCAGGGGTTTGTCCCTCTCTCTGCCCTGTTGGACAGGAGTGTGTTTTACAAGCAAACCTGTTTCTACCCAAAGAACTTTTCTGTTGGGGGCATAACTTCCCCCAGGGGCGGCTGATCCATGTTTCGCCTAGCCAGCTCATACTAAGCCCTTGCTTTGCAAAACCTATTTTGGAAAGAAGCATCTCCCCAGAAAGCAGATCTGCCCTGCAATAGCCCAGGTTTGACCTCTGAACTATATTTACTCTATACTTGTTTATTACTCTCCCAGCAACCAAGCCAAACACCCCCCTCACCACCACCAAAGATCGAAGGACTTTTGCAGGTTCCTCCTATC
>NW_017729014.1:3750217-3750636 GCF_001723915.1 Gavialis gangeticus | reverse complement strand
CCCCCCCCCCCCCCCCCCCCCCGGCCTGGGCCAAAGACAGGCTTCATTAACCCTTCACAGGACATAGTTCATCCCCAGAGGCTAGCTTACTGGGTGTCAGGCACTGAGTTGTGCGTGATGCCCACCCCGCCCCCCTGCAAACAAGAGCCCCCTTCCCTAGCCCCAGCTAACCCTCTTTCCCAGCCCAAGCAGCTTCTCACTTCCCTCTCCCTATGCCCTACCACAGTCCACACTGGTGCCTTGCTACTCATCCTTCTCTGGTCACTGTGAAAAGCTGCAGCTGCCTGCAGGGAGCCCCCCACCCTCACTAAAACCTCCTCCTTGCCACTACAAACAATGTACTTAGAGACTGATATTTTCTTTTGTAAAAATGACAAAAAAAAATTTATTGGAAGAACCAATCAGTGCTAGTTATTCGC
>NW_017729014.1:3743474-3745217 GCF_001723915.1 Gavialis gangeticus | reverse complement strand
AGTGGCCTGCAGTTTTGACCCCACTGTGGCTTAAGACATACACATGACTTGAGTCTTTTGATTTCAAGAATTTGAGGTGCAGTTTCCCTGAAACCCCTCCACCTATCTCCTTGAAACATGACAGGTTTCATGCCCTCAGATGCAGCTACCATTCCTGCAAGGTTCATTCAAATCAGGCCAGAAATGACAAAGTTATAATTTTTGTAATATGTAATGTTTCTAACTCTATTGTCTGTCTTGTATCTTCTTATTCACTTTCTTTTTCATCCATCTGCTCAGATCTTCTGAACAGCCTGCAAGGGAAGAAAAAGAAGAAGAGGTGGTTTTGGCTCATAGTTCCAAAAAACACCTGCTTCACCTCCACCCACAAGGCTACAAACTATGCTACAAAGATTTCTGAAATTACCTATATATGACCTGGGCTGCAGTGTACCACAGGCGGTGGGTCTGGCATGCAATGACTGCCCTTCTTGGTGCTGCTCACACTTCTGGAACGCAATCAGAAAAAATATTAAAGTTACCTCAAAGTATTAAAGTACTTGTTAGGGTGACTGTATTCGGGTCTTGGGAAGCACTGGATTTACAGCTAAATAAAGGCTTTTATCTGTGTCTCAGCAAAAGCTGCTGACCACAAGGCAGAATGATGTATTAAAATAACCTTGCAAATGCTTAGGCAAGTAGTTTCCTAACAATGGGATAGTGTGTAGAATGTACGGTGTAAGAAGAACAAGATGCAGCCCGCCAGCTATCATCAGGAGATAAAGCAGAAGCAAGACCTTGGACATGAAGACAGAGTCAGCAAGAAACCAGAAAGAACCAGCAATTGACCGGAAGAAGCCGGGGTCAAAGTCTTATCCGTGCGCTCTTAGCAGAGAGGCATGCAAGTGAGTGAAATGCATAGGCAATCCCATGCTAATGAAGTAAACAGTAAACAGAGGCAGAGCTTGAGATGGGAGGAGAAATGGGTGGAACCAAAGGTGGAGTGAATGTTAATGAGCATGGACCAAGGTGTATAAAATGTAAAAAGAACTAATGTTCAGTGCAGGTCCCCGGTTTGGTGGTTTTTTGGGACCTTTACCCGAAGCTGTCTCCATTCTGAATAAAGCTGTTGTGAGCAATGTGAGCAAAGCAGTGTTTGCTCCCTGCTTGCTCTGGCTAATGAGTAACAGGATCCATGAGTGATTGGATCGTTGTCTCCCTAGTCGTTGGACGCTGCATGGAGTCAGGGTCTAACAGTACTAAGAAGAGTTGCCACACCTGCTCACCTGCAAACTTACCGTTTTCTGGTGCTGCACTGCTCATCATCCTCCAGCATGTCTCTGGTGGTGGTCACAGCTGCGGTGAAGAGAGGATGTACACCACCTGCAGTAGTGGCGGTGGTGGTGGTATGTGCACCACCAGGACCATGAGGTAGCCGAGAAGGGGCAGGGAGTATATGTGTCTGTCCACCATTTTCTTTTCTGTGTTTCAGGACTATATTTCCCAGTATTCCCTGTGGTCGGGGCTCGTGGGGACCCCTGCAGCAGCTGCCCTGTTATGTATGCCATGAATACCTGCCCAGATGTGCATGGTTGCGTGGGGGAAGCAGGACCCACCTGACCAGTGGTGGGGGTGGTAGAACAACCACCATCACTGGTACCAGCCTCATAGCTGGGTTGGCGGAAGCCAGGGGTTTGTCCCTCTCTCTGCCCTGTTGGACAGGAGTGTGTTTTACAAGCAAACCTGTTTCTACCCAAAGAACTT
>NW_017729014.1:3724869-3738474 GCF_001723915.1 Gavialis gangeticus | reverse complement strand
TCCCTATGCCCTACCACAGTCCACACTGGTGCCTTGCTACTCATCCTTCTCTGGTCACTGTGAAAAGCTGCAGCTGCCTGCAGGGAGCCCCCCACCCTCACTAAAACCTCCTCCTTGCCACTACAAACAATGTACTTAGAGACTGATATTTTCTTTTGTAAAAATGACAAAAAAAAATTTATTGGAAGAACCAATCAGTGCTAGTTATTCGCAGTGTCCATAATATGTGCGGCCAGGCAATCCTGCACAAGGGCCGCCTGACCAAAGCTGCATGCTGGTGCTGTGGGTTGCCATGCACTGCCCGCCCACATCTCTGTCTGCCTGCTGCCTCCTGTGCTTCATAAGCCCACAACTCACTGAAAACCTCCCCCCTGGTTTCACAAATATTGCAGAGTATGCAGGCTCTATAAAGGCCGCTGTAATGGCCATTATGTTTTCTGGTTCCAACTTAAGCTTGAAGTTCAGCACCCTCAACTGTGCTTTGAGGTGGCCAAAGGCATATTCAACAGCTATTCTGCGTTTGCTGAGATGGTAGTTGAAAGTCATGTTCTGTGGGTCGGTAATATGGCCCCCAAAGGCTTCATGAGCCAGGGCTTGAGGGAGTAAGCAGTGTCAGCTATTGTAAGTGGGGGGACAGAAACACCACAGATCACTGTGTCTGGGACTCTGGTTGCATAGTGTCCTTTCTCCATCAAACCAGGGAGTGGAGAGTTTCTAAGCACATGCACATCTTGTGCGCTGCTGGCCCATCCTGTATAAATGTTAGTGAACCAGCCCTGGTGATCCACCACGGCTTGCAGGATTACCAAGGCAAATCCTTTCCTATTTATGAATGAGTGGCTTGTCAGTGAGAGGGATTGTGCTATCTCAAGCCCCCACACAGTTAGGGAACCCCATGGCATTGAAGCCATCAGTAACTTCCTCGGGGTTATTGAGGCAAATGAAGTTGTTCGCCTTGATGCCCTGCAGCAACTGGCATACCTAGCGAGTTGCCAGCCCAGCCATGCAGGGAGCCAACCTGAACTGGTTCACAACATAGCAGAAGCTGGTGGGGATGGCCAGTTTCATGATGGACATGGCCACCCTCTCCTCTTGTGTGATGGCCTGATGCATGACAGTGTCCTGCTTCATTATTTTCAGCCCCAGCATCAAGACAACGTGATTAAATGCTTCCCTGGTCATTTGGAACATCTCGAGTCACTGCTGATCATTCCAAATGGTCAATATGATTCACTTCCACCAGACTGAACTTCTTTTGTGGGACCGGACCCTGCGGTCGCTGCTCTCGAGGGTGATCGACAGAGCCCCGTCAGCCTTCAGTTCTGTGCCTGCCTCTCATCTATCCCACTCCCCTGCACATCTAAGTAACCCTTTTTCATGAGGCGCATTTATGAGCTGGCATCTCATAACAACAGTTTACAAGCATCAACATAGCACATGGTGCCATCATTAGCTTCACTTCTGTGCTATTCAGTAAATCCAAGAGCAGCAGCAGCAGACTCAACCCCATTTTGTCCTCCTCACCCATTTCATCCAGAATCTTTATTTCAGCCTCCTCACTTATTTTGTCATTATTCTCCATGTTGTGCTCCTCACTCATTTTGTCTGGATCCATTTGGTCCTCCTTTCTCATCTTGTCTGGATTCCACGAAACCAGGTGCAGCAGCACACAGTACCACCAGGGTTCGGGGTGGAGGGGTGGAGAGGGACTCTGAATAGTGATGGGAGCTGAATACAATCAATAGCATTGAAAGTGTGACCTCTTATCTGCATGTCAACGATTACCCCACTCGGGTGTCTGTGCACTGGGCATTGGTGCAGCAGAGCTTTTTCCCTTTACCATGGTGGGTGGGTGTGAGGAAGGCGATGTACTGCCCATTCACTTGGAACTGAAATATGGTGCTTAGGATGACTCCTGAAACCCATTCATTTGCCCTGGGGGTAAGATACTGTCTTTTACCAGATCAATGAATAGGCATACACAAGAAACATTTCCACAGAAGAGCTCTGCCCTGCATTTGTACATTTGTACTGCTGCCTGAGCATTGTAGCCTTCAGCACCTTACTCTCCTCCCCTCCGCTGCTAGATCAAGTTCTGGATCCCACCCGCACATCGCCCAGATAATATTCAATTGTTCACTGTAAACACAGTTGGGGTTCTGGCAGCCAAGGGCACAGTGCCCTCTGATCCCCAACACAGCTGAGTGCTTGATTCATGGCACCGCCTGTAGGCAGAGCTGCCAGCCACAGACACTCAGGTGTGACTGGCAGTGGGACATTATTGATCTATCCATACAGACAATGGGGGCCAATTTGTGCCAGGCAATCCTTATCACCATGGTAAATGGTGCTTGATTAGATTGCTCTGACTGCTGGTTCTGCGATACATTTGACACCTTCACAGTTATGAGTACGTGAAATTTTCAAAAAGTTGCACTCAAGACATCTATATAACAGCCCCCCAAAGTTTGTCAGCCACCTTTTTGTGACTGTTGTTGTTAGGATACCTCACTCTTGACAACTCTGGGGGCACTAAGAGCTTCCCAATGTCTCAGAAAAACAGCTCCGGTATGCAGGCAACAGAGCAGGAGGCTGATACATCCATCAGCCGTGGCCCCAACTGGACCCAGGAAGAACTGAAGGACTTGACTGACATTTGGTCACAGTAAAAGATTATTAAGCATCTGGAAAGTAGAAGGAATCAGCTGGTGTATACCACCATAGCAAAAGAAATGAAGGTGCGAGGGCACAACCAGGACTGGACACAGTGCCAGAGCAAGATCAAGGCCCTGAAATGTGCGTATCTTTGGGCCAAGAATGAGAAGTCTCATTTTGGTGCAGCACACACAATTCCCCTTTCTACAGCCAGCTGTCCATCATTCTCTCCAAGGATGCGGCCGAGGCTTCCTGTCTCCATTCGTTTGGGACTGGTGCTGTCCTGGAGAGCACACCTAACAAAGGAGCCTCAGAGTGTCCTGAGATGAAAACCATGAGCATGTTGGAGCAGTGGGGTGACTGCTCAATTCCTGGATAACAGGGATGGCCAAGAAGAGATGATCCTGATCATGACCCCAGTCTCCTGTCCAATTTTACCAGTGAGTACAGATGAGGAGGCCAAGTAATCAACTCCACCACAGGTTATTGCTGTGGATTTCTTGGAAAAGAAAGCCAGTTGATGAGAGAAGGGGTCATATTTGTTTCAACTACCTCTTATTTAAGTAATTTCTTGGCTTTTGTTACTTCTCTGTGTGTTCCTTAGTAAGTTCTCAGGTGGAATAAAGCTTCATTTTCCCCGTCACTCTCTCTGCCTCCTTTATTGGGAAGGAGCGAATGCCTGTATATGGATGTGTGTGGGTGGGGAGCGGGTTTGGAGTGAGTAAGGGAAGGAAGGAAGAAAAGCCAAGGATTCCCTGGCTAGAGCTCACCCTAACTAGCTGCTAAATGTACTCTTTGAAATGTGAAGTGGCTGGCTGGGTTATATCCTGCATTGACAAGGAAAGGTCCAGTCCTGAAAGCATCAACAATAGACAAACCTTGGACAGAAAAATGGACATAGACACTTTTTCATCCATATTTTTTCTTAGTTAAACATAATTTCTATATGCAGCATGCATGTGTAACCTTGAGGTGTTCTGTACCCAGAGTTGTACTCCCCTCTGCATGCAGATGTTGGCTCTGGAGAAGCCCTTTGTGAAACTTTACAACATTTCACACTTCAGGAACTATTGCATCATTTCTCAGATAAGATGTTCAGCAATGATTGCAGTCCCCTGCCTTTCCTCAGATCATGGCTTGGCCATGCAAGGTGGTGCACAGTGACAGTGGTAAGTCAACTGGTCATAAATGGCAGCCAGGAGGCCGCTGCAGGCCACCAACCAACCCCCACCACCACCTGCTCTGTCCACTGTGAGCAGTTTTGCAATGACTGCTAGCCGGCCATGGGCAAATGTGGCTACGACCACGAACACTTTCCTCCCCCCACCCCTATCTGTCCATGCAGGACAACCAATATGATGTGCTGCTGCACAGCTCTCGGCACCCACAGTTATATCACTTGGGGCTGTAGGACAACTCTTGCAAGGGTCCTGCTGAGCAGCTGCCAGCCCCCCTGGGGAGCTCTCTGGGGAGGTGACCTGATGACAAGGGCAATGGACACAGAGCATGCCACTGCTGCATGTGTCCTGGGTCATGCGTGATGAGCTCTTTGTGCAGGCTGAAGGTCACCCTAGCCACTACATCCTGCTGATGATGATCCTGCTGGTGCCTCGTGCACATCTGTGCTTGTGGTTTGGGACACTTAGCTTCGACGGCATGGGGGGCAAGCCTGGTCTACCACACAACCTCTACTCATGGCTGGGTGGATACCTGTCACAGTTGGGGCTTAGGGTACCTACACAACCCTAAGCCCCAACACTGAGGACCACATTGCCACAGGAACTAATGCCTTCCTCAGTGTGTAAGGGGTCCGCTCACTCCCTTACAGTTCTGGGGAAGTGAAAGGGGATGACAAATAAAATGGTGTGTGAACCTTATCATGCCTGTGTGTGTGCTGTGTGGTGGTCTTCTGAGGTGGTGTGACCAAGGGGCTGAGGCAATGCATTTGTGCTACTCTACCTACCCTACCCTATAGTAAAGCTCAGAGTGTTCATTCCTACATGCATAAAGCAGGTAGCCATGCTTAGCAGTCCTGCAGGGTCATGGAAATAAGTCTAGCAAGTGAATCAGTAGTTTTGGAGACAAGGGTTTGGGAAACTCAGACACAGCAGGACTAACAGGCATCTTTCAGTGTAGAACTGGTTATTCAAGGTTGCTACTTTTCGTGCAAAGTCTTAGGAGCACTGCTATGCTAACATATTTTCCCCAATGCAACATTTTTCACTGGTGCTAGCCACCAATGGGTGGGAGGAGGGGTTCTGGGGATTCAGCCTGAGGATAAGAACCTTTACCCCAGACCCTCTGACCCATTGACCCAGACACTGGTGCCGGAGACCCCTGCCCAACCCTTCCCACCCCCACCCCTCTCCCTCACAGGAACAACCATGATCACGCCTGCTCTGCCAACCCTGGTATTTGTACAGACAGAAGGCTTGAGCCTGGCTTCTGTGTATGACCTGGTCACAGTACTGGGGGAAAGTGGAGGCTACCACAGGGCAAAGTAGCTCCCGGTGCCTTGTGAGTAACTCCCTTGATGGTACTGGAGAACTGCATGATGGTTATTGATTTTGTGCCACTGTCATAATAAAGAGACTGGGTGGAGGGAGCACTACATGCATGCTAGTTGCTGCCATACACAGCAGTACCCTGTCATACATGGAGGACAATGTGTGAATGAGCCCACTTCACAGGGTTCAGCTGACTTGCTTGATGAATGGTGCGTTAGGAATCCTAGATTCTTATAGGAAGTAAGGGCTGGAAGATCATTCAAGTGAAAACACCCTATGCAGGGCACTTTGAGCAGTGTTGAGATCAAATGATCACAGGAAGGTGTCTGCTGTCTGCCCAGTCCCCAAAGACTTCCAAGATTGGGGACTGACCACACAACCATTTTGGGTACTGTATTCCTGATAGTGGTCACCCTTTACAGCAAACAAGTTCTTCCTTCCATGCATATAGCTAACACAATTTCTCCCATCCATTCAGTCATTTGTGTAAGCAGGGACCAGTGCCTTGAAGCATAGGTGACTTAGCCCTCTGTTGCACCATGGCCCAAAAGGGACCCTGTGGGTGACCCTCCTTGGTAAACCCAACAGGACATGGCTCATACACATTTTAGATGCCCTTTTTTTGGAAACGAGTATGGTCTAACAAAACAAAGTTGCCAGGATAGTGCCAGCATGTTTGCTCAAACGTTTTGCACCAAAATGCAGGTTGGTAGGAGGAGGTGAACTTTTTCTGACCTGCTGAACAAGACCCTTATAAATTGAGGGCACAGGGGCCTGGGTGTGAGTACCCATTATTTATCCTGGGGGACCCGGAGGTGTTAAGGTAGTTTGGTATCAGCAACAGCCTGACTGCAAACTTGGACATCTACCTGGATGTCTCCAGGAGATTTGCTGAGCAGGGGCACATCAAGAGAGCAGTCCAGTGCAGGATGAAAGCCAAGAATGTGAGAACTGCTTTCCAGCATGGAGTAGCAAGAGCTTATTGGAATGGTACCCCCATGTGTAAGGTGCCACATTATTGGTACCTCCAGCCATTAATGGAGGTACTCAAAACCCCAGCCTAGACCAGACTAGGAGGAGCTTGCCAACCATGAGTCTTCCTGCTTCCTCAAGTGAGGAAGGCAGTGGAAGTACAATAGAACTGGTCCATGGTTAGTTCAATGAAGGACGATAGACCAGATGCATCCTGCACAGCAGGTATGTTAGGTCATGGAGAACTGACATCTGACATCAGAACTGACACCTGAGGTAAGGCTGGGCTGTGACATGAGAGAGGGATTGCAATTAACTGACATGAGATGTAGAGAGATGGAGGTTAATTCCAGCGACAACTAACTGACGAGGGGGTGGGCTATCATGCTTGAAGGTGAAGGGCAAAGCAGAGCACGGGGGTGACTTGTTTGCACCTGGGCAGGGCCTGCAGTCCAACAACTTAGTCAATCCAGGAAGCAGCCAGAAAGACAGGCAGTCAAGCCGTTCCTGGATGGTTTTCCAGAATGCTTCTTATCCACTTGTCTGATTCTCAGAGCGCACAATAATCCCACCCCATTCCTTTTCTTTCAGCACCACTAGGTATGCCGCCGCCACCAAAAAAACTCAGACTACATAGGAAGCCGGAGAATGATGCCCAGACAGATGCCCAGGTTGTCAGTGCCATCAATACCTGAATGGTGTGGTCATCTGAAATAGCAAGACAGGCACACTGAGTGTGTGACCAGCTGTCACCAGGGCAATGCGTCAGAGCAATGCATTCACCTGAAAGGGAGAGAGAAGGGCTGTCCAGCTCAGAAACACAGAAACTCAATGCTGCTTATGAGGCTTATGAGTGTTGCTTATAATGACTGGTCAACCCCTGTTTGTTGCTTTAACTATTGCTTGTTGATTTAATTATAAATAATGTCTGTGGTTACTGTGTGCTTGTAAAAAAGGTTTTCTAGTGTAATGAAACTCATTGCATATTGCCTGCTTCTGGCTAATGCTTACCTTGAAGAATCAGTAACCATTATATAATTCTTTAAGTTATGGTTAACTAATCTGTAAAGGCTAATTATGTAAATAAATGTTTCTGCCTTCTTTTCTTTCAGTGTGGATGGCCACCAGCAGGAGATCATCAGGCCAGGGTGCCAGGCTTTGTGCCAAATGAACACTTGTTTGCAACATTAGGGAGGGTTCCCTAACTTGCCAAACTGGAAAAAACAGTACATACACAAGAGGCACAGGGATGGGAGGGTGCTGCAGGTTGGGATGGGGGGTCACTACCAGGGCCAGATGTGCCCTGGTCGTGAGTTAGGGGCAGCAGAATGGTTCAGGGTCCTGAGTCCTACAGTGAGGAAGGAAAAAAAGTGGCATTCATTCAGGGGCAGAGGCAGCTTACAGGATGATGGTGCTGTTGTCACCCTGGCCAGGGCATGGCTGGGGGAGTGAGTGGGAGTGTGGGTGCAGGGGAGGGTCTGACTGTAGGGTAAGACTGTGCAGTCATGAATGGCATGGCTACCAGCACAAGGGAGCATGGGGGCTACGTGCTATGAGGGAGAAGGTGGCCACCATTTGCTCTGTCTCACTGAAGGGCAAATTAAATCAGTATGTGGTGCCCCCTCCAGGTACCCAAGAGGTTCTTCCTTCCTGGATTGAAACAAGGACAGATAATGTGGTAACTATCCCGTAAGGGCTAGGTCTAACTGTGCAATCGCAAATGGTGCGGCAGCCAGCACAAGGGGGGGAGGAAGCAGCATTCATGCAGGGCCAGGGGCAATTGCAGCTTACAGGGTGATGATGCCATTGTCACCCAGGCTATGACATGGCCAGCAGGAGTGAGTGGGGAGTGCGGGTGTCCCTATGGGTACATAAATGAACCTAGGTACGATGAACATATGTTGGGCTGGGTGGACCGCACCATCTGGCGTGCAACACCTGGTGTTCAAAGAAACTCATCACACCCAGTTATCCAAGCAGGGCAGCTAACCTCATCCATTACTGGCTGCAATTCAAAGTGACATCTGCTGGACAAAGGGGTGACCAACAAAATGTGCAGCACCATCTGGTGGACAAAGGGGCTCATTACAAGTCTTTGGCTGCATTTCTGTCCACGGGCACAGCGTTTTAATTCACAGCAACCGAAACTAAACTACATCCAGAAAAGTTTCACTTTAGTGCACCAGAAAAACTTTTAAGGCATCAGGAAACCCCACACATGCAAACAGAGAAGCTGCTGGAACGCAAGAAAGGGCAAAAATCATGATGTGTACAAAAGCCCAGAGAGACGTCATGTCATCAGGCCCCATAGGGGCCCTTCTGAAGTCCAAAGCTACCCCAGCGAAAGAATGTGCCTCCTGCTGGACCAGCAAACCTAGACATAACCCCTATAGGACAGCTCCAGCTGCCAGGTCACAGGGAGATCCACTATCTGTAGATCTGTGAGATTGGTAGGATGCGGCCATATCTGCCAATATCCTCCCTCCTCACCATTGCCCTTCTCCCACATGCTTTCCCTGGGAGGTGCCCCCCAGATGGTTGAAACAGGAGGTTATTAAAGGTTCAGAGACTGGCAGTGCCAATCACACATAGGCCATTGCAGGGGTCAGTGCATAAGATGCCTAAACCGCATCAATCTTTATCCTCTCTTGACAGACACTGTTCTCTTTCTCCTTCGCCCGTTCCCTGCTGGATTCTGCCACACGCTTGCTTTCAGTACCTGTTGTGTTTTGCAGCATGCAAAAAGTTGCGCCATTTCTCACAGTGCTTCTAAAGCTTGAAATCAATACCCCACTCCTGTCAGCTTTGCTGTGATCATTCATTTCCCCTCTCTTTGGTGCCAAGACAGCAACTGGCATCATTGTAGCACTTCTTCAGATGCTGGCTCCTTTCCATATTTCTCTTCCTCTTATTCCTGCCTCTTGGGTGTGGGGCCATTGAACACATTATATGCTTCTGCTCAGGGATGAATTATGCTCCTTTAATATGCCCCTTGTGCTAGAGTGGAAGAAGTTTTTTGCAAAGACTCATTTGAAAGCAGATTCTAGTTCATTTTTCCCACCAGTGTTTGTGTGCTTGAACTTTACCATTATGAAAGTTTGTAAAAAGGGAAATGAAAGATTAAACACTTCTGAAAGAAAATTTAACATTACATATTAGATTGTAAAATTCATAATTGTACCCTGCTTGCTAATTGCATAAATCACCCAATCAGGCAGTGGAAACAATATCACTAGCTCTCAGTCACTGTGATTTCAGTCACATAACACATTAAAATTATTCGCTATTGGTGGCCCATCTGCAGACCAAAAATTATTTGCAAAGGTGAAACACCAGGTTACTAAGACATCTTTCAACCTCTTTTCCAATTCAAAGGACTATTTTCTGCAGACTCTCCTAACTTGGTATTTTGCCCAGTGTGTGCATTTTTGGCAAACGCTGAGTGATTATGACATGAAGGCAGAGAATTTAAAACCTGTGAGCATTTAAAAAGAAGCAGGATTCTTGTAATTAAAATGACACAGTATGGTTGAGTGTCCTGTCATTGACAAAGGCTTTGGGGCTCAACTGTTTCTTAAGAAAAATGGCTTATTGTGGATACTTCATTTGGTCTAAGCTCTTCCTTTACCTGCTGTTGAAACAATTGTCGCTGAATAGCAGGTATGTAAGTCTGTATTTATACAATAAGCTGGTGTCTGCATTACTCTTTTAAGGTTGGAGCTTGCTTATATTAATATCTTAGACAGCCCATTCATACATAAATGAAACACTGGTATTTACATTTAGGGTCACATTTTTTTCATTCTGTATCTGCTGACCTTTTGGGATAGACTTCAATTATACATGTGCTTCCTCACATTTTGTACTTCTCTCTATTGTGAGCAATCCTGGATTTTAAAATTGGTTGGATTATGCAAGCAAATAATATGTGATTTGAAGGTTGATACAGGAAGAGTATTGGAAAAGCTGGTTTAATAATGTGAAAAGGTGGATACTTCAAGCAATTAAAAATGTCCAAAAGATGGCAAAATGCCTGCTGGGCACACATTCCTTGGTTGCAATCCTCCCCTGGAAGCAGTGCTTACTAAAATCAAACACTAAGATGCAGGTGGCTTTATCATTCTCCTTGATTTGTAGTAATTTTGTGCAGACAGTAATGATATTGTGACACAGTTGGTTTCCCTCCCCGGGTCATGCCTGCCCTGTGCTTCACTCAGGAGGCGGTGCCAGGCAGGAGAGTTCAGACACTGGTCGGGTGAGGGTCTTGGCCATTCCATCACTGTTAAAGTGTGAGAGGTAAATGAAGCCTTGAGGGATGGAGAGGTGAAATGCCACCAAGAACAAAACAATCTTGTTCAACAGGCATTTTGCAACAGAATGAGTATCTTTCCTCTAACTGCCTCTCTTTTAGACACCACCAAGCCAGCTGCATTTGATCCTTGTTAGCGTAATGAACCCAGTGAGGTTGTTTTCAGGTTCGTGGAAAGAAGCTGAGAATATTTCACTGTTTTAAAGATTTAATTTAACCAACCAGAATGAATTTAGTGGTGGCAAAGGACATTAGATTGTTAGCCCTGGAGGTAAAAACCCTCTACTTAGGTCAGGGGTGGGCAAAGTCTAGCTCATGAGCCAGATTCAGCCTGCAGAAGACGCCATTTCCCAGCAACTCTTGTCTACATTGCTCTGGCCAGTTTCCATGGAGACCCTGAGAGGGGCAGGGGTTTCCATGGACACTGGGGAACAACATGGGGCTGGGGTTTCCATGGAGACTGGCCCAAGCAGCACTAGCCAGGTACGGGGCTGGGCAGGGAGCTGCTCCAAGGCTGAGGCTGGAATTTTGCAGTGGTGACAGCATGGTCTGGAGTTCGGGCAAAGCTGTGATCCGTTGCCTACATGACCCTGCCCGGGGCAGCAGAGACCCTTCTCAGAGTCTTCATGGAAACTGGCAGCGTTGACTTAGGCAGGAGCTTCTGGGAAATGGAGTCGAGTCACCCGTTTGATGTGCCATTTTGCCCGCCCTCAGCTTAAGTGAAGTCAGGAGGCAAACTTTTCACAGCTCATTTCCAGCACCCTCAAGATGTCAAGTGTTCTTAGTGTTTGCTCATCCCATGTGCTCTTTGTTATAGACTGGTTTGTACCATGAGCTGCTGAACATCTTCCTGAATGCACATGGAAATGCAATAATGTGTGATGATTGCTCACAGCAGAAAGGAATATGATTGTGTTGAGGCCACATTTGCATCTGCTGCACTTATCTATGATTTAACACTTAGCCCTTGACACTCTCTCATAAAGGCTGATGAACTAGCACATGTTCCCTACATAACTACTCATAGTTACTTATTTCTGTCTTTGCTTTTTCCCTCTCCCTGATCCTCCAATGCAAATGGGGGGGGGCATAAGGAAAGCATAGAGCACATGGTTAGGATTCCTAGTATAGGATGATTCCTGGATCTGCCCATATTACCATCAGTGACCGTACCACTCTTCTTACCCCTCTGAAGAATGTGATTCCCCTTGCCCAGATCCCTAAGTCTGATTTAATTCACTTTGCAGCTGACAGATGTGAAAAAACAAAACAAAACAGTGCTTTACCAGAAGAACAAGCGCATTAGTTTGACCCGGCTCCTCAGAGTCTGTATAAACTGGGTGCTTCAGTGGGGCTTTTTGGAATAGATTCAATCATCTATTAGATAAAAGCACAAAAAAGTCCTGCTGAAGCATGCGATCTATACAGACATCAGGTGAGCTAAGTCAAACTAATGCAATGCCTCTTTTGGGCATGCACTGTGCTTGGTGCAGGGGTATACCAAGCTGAAAGTAAGCATACCAAGCTGTTTTGTTTTATTTTCACATCTGTAAGCAATGTCTGCAAAATCCTTTCAGAACCTCAGCTGGAAGGTGCATTGGAACAGCAACTTATTATCCATGTTACGCTGACCCATGGAGAGGAGGAACTCAGGCCAACTTGCAACTATTGTGGATGCTGGGGGTATGAGGAGGTTATAATCCAGCTGGAGTAACATAATTTGTTCTGCTTAAAATATATCTCATGGTTTTTAGGCATATATCATGATACTGGGGGACAGAGCATCTCAGAGTTTGAACTCCTGGGGTTGGCAGGGTGAGAGCAGCAATAGTGGTTGCCAGTCCTGATTCTGCATTTCCCTACCTCAGCTCTGAAGTGGGAATGATTACATGATTCATGAGTATTATGCCAGGCAGTGTTTTGGGACCCTTCAAGCCCTGACTGTTCTTGTGCCCTTCCGTAACTAGTGGGTGCTTTTCCCTTCTATGTAGTGTCTTCGCTTAGTTGCCAGCTCCTTACAGTTCTTGTCTCAATGCCCTTGTTAGTGAATTCCTGGGATCCTGTTCTTAGTACACTGTGGTGCCACATTGTGGACCATTGCGTGTCATCTCTGAGTTACAGCAGAGCAGAGTGATTAGAAAACCGAGGTAATGAACAATCCCATTTCTCCAACACTGGTACAGCTCATAAAGGCTTTAAGATGCACAGTCGATTAGGGAGACAACCCCTGATATTTTTATAGAAAGCAGGGTCTGAACAAGGGAGTTAATCTTTTCCAGACTTCATTGCCTCTATCAGACATCCCCTTGGGACCTGGTGTCACACTGTTGCTAGTACAAGCTGACACAGTCGCGAATCATTGTTTGCAGCATTCTGGCTCCTGCAAAGACGAATGCAGATACACATTTCAAGACAAATCAGAGCTTCCTCTATATTCCAGAGGTGGTGGTTTGGGAGAGGTTCAGTCTGGAAGAAACTAAAACACTCAGTAGCAGTGTATTATTTTCCATCCAGTGCAAGAAATTGGTTACTATAGAAAACGTAAACTAACATGACAGATATTCAATGAAGAGAAACACCAGGTCACAGGAAAGGGCAGGAGAAAGGTATCTAAAGGATTTTGTTGTTGTTTTAAAATGTAATTGATACCAAAGACTGGCTGGCTCATGGGAGCATTAATGGCAGGAGGGAGGGTTATAGAATCTTTCAGCCTGAGGTCACAGGTCAGTAGGAGTGTCACTTAGTGTCACTTAGCTCATCTCTGCTTAAAGTTTGCCATCTCCTCTCTTATGGAGGTACAGGGCAGAGGACTTCATTTATTTCCCATGTAGACAAAACTGCTGTTCTTGTAGAAAGTCCAAGCATTGAAAAGACTTATTTTGTCCTGGCCATTAGATCCATGTTCTCGTTGTTTCTCCATCCCATTTGGTGAGAGCAGTCTCACGGATAAGCCTTGTTACGCTGTCCTCAAGGCTGTCATGGTGTCGCCTGATTAATGCAGTTTGGGAGTGATGTGTGACCCTTCTCAGAGTGCGGATGCTGAGCAAAAGCAGCAAAGATAGTAGTGATTGGAGATAGGCCTGCCCTTGATACTGTCCAGCTATTTGTTTCCCAAAGGATGCAGGAGCACCGTAGATAGTTCATTCGGTACTTATCTGCCCA
>NW_017729014.1:3718645-3719869 GCF_001723915.1 Gavialis gangeticus | reverse complement strand
CTGTCCTCAAGGTTGTCATGGTGTCGCCTGATTAATGCAGTTTGGGAGTGATGTGTGACCCTTCTCAGAGTGCGGATGCTGAGCAAAAGCAGCAAAGATAGTAGTGATTGGAGATAGGCCTGCCCTTGATACTGTCCAGCTATTTGTTTCCCAAAGGATGCAGGAGCACCGTAGATAGTTCATTCGGTACTTATCTGCCCACGATCTTATCAGGTAGCTCAGGTCATGAGTACTCCATCCTTCCAGGGGCTTTTATTTTTCTCTGAGGGCATACTATCCAATGGCTGATGCTGGAAGGAGCAGACTCTTTTCCTAATGCTTCCTGGTTTCCAGACAATCTGATAGTTTCCTAAGAGCTGGTAGTTCTTTGCAGCCCAGATAAACCAGTAGGTTTCAAGTATTCCAGCTCTGGCATAATGCTGCATAGCAGGGCTTTGCTGATCTCCTTCCCCGTGGCAGTTCCTTGTGCCTGTACAAAAAAAAATAAATGTTTTGTTTCATTTTTATGTTCTGTTAGTCAGTTTGGGGGGCGGGGGGTTGCCTGCAGCCTTTCTGATATTCCATATGGCTGATTTTTTTCCTCTCTGTAATTGTTGTTATCTCCGTTGGCTTTCCCTGGTTTTCAAAGCTGGCTCAAATGATTTTTTTTCCCCTGAGACAGACTTAAGAGATTCCAAGCTGGAAAGAGAAAGTCACATACTTCCTTCCTTAGTGCTGTCTCTATAAGGAACGTCTGTGGCTTGAAATAACCAGAGCTTTAAAGTACTCTTTAAAATAATAGAGTGCCAAATGCACTTTTGTACTATGCCAGGGAAGGAAAGCCTTTCCTGAGGCTGCTGGTGCTGCCAACTTCAACACCTGTTTCAGTTTGCTTTTTTATTCACTGGAAGCTGTTCCTGCAATTCTGAATTCTCCCTGCATCAGTACTGCCTCTGAGAAGCCAGGCACTAGAGTCAGGTCTCCAAAAGAACTTGCAGCCAGTGGCATATTTACCCTGGGTGTCTTATCTTGGGTATACAGGGCACATCTACATGTGCAATAAATTTGAAGAGGGCTTACTGCACAGTAAAAATATGACCCCAGCTGACTTCCTGCCCCATGGCATGATCTTCCCAGGTCCCTTCCAGCCCAAATGTCTAGGAAATCTATGAAAAACCACCACCAGCCACACGCACCAGCCCCACCAAGGCCAGGCGCAGGGCCCACCAGCACGCACGCCTCCAC
>NW_017729014.1:3704521-3713645 GCF_001723915.1 Gavialis gangeticus | reverse complement strand
GAACGTCTGTGGCTTGAAATAACCAGAGCTTTAAAGTACTCTTTAAAATAATAGAGTGCCAAATGCACTTTTGTACTATGCCAGGGAAGGAAAGCCTTTCCTGAGGCTGCTGGTGCTGCCAACTTCAACACCTGTTTCAGTTTGCTTTTTTATTCACTGGAAGCTGTTCCTGCAATTCTGAATTCTCCCTGCATCAGTACTGCCTCTGAGAAGCCAGGCACTAGAGTCAGGTCTCCAAAAGAACTTGCAGCCAGTGGCATATTTACCCTGGGTGTCTTATCTTGGGTATACAGGGCACATCTACATGTGCAATAAATTTGAAGAGGGCTTACTGCACAGTAAAAATATGGCTAGCTGCTGATTCCAGAGCTGGGGCTGGGAGCTCCCTGCTGCTGGGACATCAGGACATTGACCCAGCCTGGGCTCCACCATCAGAGCCCACCCCAGCAGCAGGCAGCTCTGGGGTGGAAAGAGTAATCTCCTGCCCCCTGCTGCCTAGCTGACCAGGAGCAAATTTGCTCCCTGTCAGCCATCTACATGTGCCTTACTGCACAGTAACTACTCCACATTTAATTTGCAGGTAGTAAATTAACTGTGGAATATGTTGGCTTGAAAATAGTATTTAAAGGCCTGTTTTTTAGGGTATTAGCTTATAGGTATAAATATATGCATTATAAGGGTTCAAGATAGGCAGCAGGGGTTAGTTAATTTGTAAGAGCTTGGGAGACACACACAGAGTTCCATATAGCCCTGGAAACAGACGGGCTGTCTAACACCAAGACCAACAGATGGACATAGCCTAAGAATGAAGTGGGGCATGCTATAACATGAAATCACATCCTTCAAGGCAGACAGGTTGTCTAACACAAAAAGGACACATAGCCTGGGAACCAAGGAAGTATGAACCATACTGTCCTGTAACATGAGATAAGTGAAACAAGCTACAAGGCCCCAGAGCAGCAGGAGGGCTGAGTCCCAGTTTTGGGGGAACAGACCAAATTAGGAGAAGACCCGGAAGGCTATGTGGACATGTGACCACAGGGAGACAACCAGCCAGAGATAGCCATGAATGAAGAGTCATCAGGAGTCATCAAGAGAGAAGGAGAGACTTGAGATTAACAAAGGGTCCCTCCCTGTCCCTCTCTCTTCCTCCTGGTCCCTCCCTTTGTCCTGTCCCTCCCATCCCTCCTTCTCCTCCGTGAGAAGGGTCCAAATCCTCATCCCCTGGGAAGGGTCCCTGAGACCACCATGGACCAAGGGCATACCAGCAGCCTGTCTCATGCACCCCACTGGAGGGGGTTGTGGGCCTTGGCATCCCATCTCCAGACTGCTGACACCTAAGAGAAATAGCCTCAGAGTGGAGCCTGCATCCTGACCAGATGTACTTTGACAATAATAACAGCCCTAGGATTGGTAGATATAGAATTGCTTGATTATTTGTATTATTGCTTTTCTGTTATCACTGTATCAGTAAACTCACCTATTATCAACTGGCAGATGTTGTGGTCGGTCTGAGGGTTGTGCTTGCCTGGAACAAAGGTATAGGGGCTGGGTCCAAATCCAATGCCAACAGAGTAGACCAATTTATTATGCAGTAAGTGTCTGCATGTGTAAACGCTGACACTTACTACACACTAAATTGGTCTACTGCACTGTAAAGTGACTCGCGTAGAGACAGCCACTGAAGACACAGATGTGACCTAAAGCCTAACCTGCACCACAGTGTTAACAACAGCATTCTAGTGCCACCAGCAAATGGGAAGTGAGTTTACAGGGGGGGCTTCTCTGTAGCAACAGAACCTTTCTTGCTGCTTGTAGCACAAATCCACCCCTGCCAAGGAGACTAAGTATGCTTCCATTACCTAGCAGCTAGTAGGAGATAAGAGAAGGCACTGCCACATCCGCAGCCAGATGCTGCAGTCCCTTCAGCAGCTGGTCCACCCCCAGAGTACATTCTGATGTACTCTGACGGCACCGCTGCTGCCCTAAGTAGCATGAAATAGTGATATCCTGACCATGGAGCCAGCTGGGTGCCATCTGGCAGCAAAGTGGGGACATACAGGCAAGGGGTAAGTGGAAACAAACCTCATGTGTTACCTCAAACCAGACCCTGAATGAACTGCTCTGAACTGAAACCACTTCCCCAGTTCCACTGAGAGAGGGAGGGTACACTTTGCATCCCTGCTTCTCATGGCTTGTGCAGATAGAGAGGCAGATACTGCTTCCCATCATTTTATCCTAGCTTTCTTCCTCTCCCCCCTCCCCAAACCCACCTGGTGACAAGGCTCAGAAGTGAAATAATTGGTTTTATTCTATACAGACCAAGCCTGAGATTCTAGTTATTCATAAGGGAATTAAGACAGTGTGGGTTTGTTTTGGAACAGTAAATATTAAACTGAAAAACAGGTTTAAAAAATCTCAACACTATTTCAGTCCAATTTCGGAGCCATTTCATTTCATGTCTGTATCCAAATGCATTTCATATTGGATGATTAGAGCAGTTGCAGCAACAGGCTTTGCTACCTCAACACTGTTTTGCCTCCTGTCTATCCTCCTAAAACCCACTCCGCTGACCTGTGGAAATGTTTGTTTCTTTCACTGGTACTTTTTAATTAGAAAAACCAACATACAACCTGGAAATTAAACTGTAACAAGTCAGATGTCATAGGCAGAAAGTCCATCTAGTAAAGAAAGCAATGATTCCCATCTCCAAGATCCTGTTTCTCACATTCTTAATATGCATCAGGTTTCTCTTTTCTTAGATTAAACACCATCATCACAGCTCTCCCCAAGAATGCTGTCTGCTATCACAGAATACCTCCCCTGACAGAAGTCCAATCAAGATTCAAACTAGGCTGCTTCTCAGGACTCCCCTTTGCCACTCAAGGGCTGAGTGATACTAGGCCAAAGCTCCTCTCTTCTTCTGCAGAGACTTCTCTTAATTGACTCCCCTACCTAATATCCTTCATGTGAAGAAAAGTTGTTATTTAAATATCCTGCCTTCTGTCTAGAACACCTTTGCAAAGCAGCCTACAAGTCCCAATAGTCCTAGGACTTAAGCTATGACAGTACTTTGGTGTGGGATACGTTGACCCTGTACCTTGGGTCTCCAGACTGTGGCCCTGAAAAAAGTAGCCTTCTGGGTTTTGTTTCTAAGTCCTTTCTGCTTTCTCCAAAACCTCTTTCTCTTCTTCAATGGCTACTTGTTTTGTCCCCCAGTTCTGGCATTCCTCTAGTCTCAGTCCCCTCTATTGCACCATTTGTAGTATTAATTACTACTGTTTAAATATTTCTTTGTATTACAGCAGTACTCAGACACCCACGTGTGGAAGGCTCAGTTGTGTGCCTCTTAAAGCTACTTGTAATCATTATAGCAAAACCTATTGGCAAGCATTAGCACTTCCCTGCTTAATAGAAGGCATCTTACTCTAGACCCCTGCTTAGAGGGCATGTTGCCTAGTGAAGTACCAAGCTGGAGTAATTATGTTCATCCATTGTCATGCAACTGAAAAAATCATAATAAGCCATTGAATTCTAGGAAGCCAAATGCTTAAGGGTGATCATTTCTAGAAACACAATTTGAATAACGGATGTGGGAAACAGTATTTGCATGTATCTAACATTAGATAAGTGTATGTATATATACATCTTTTTATAGCTATGTATATGTATATGTGCATGTATGTATATGGCCAAGCACATAGACACTGATGTGTGTGTACATATACATACATATACACAACATTTTCAAACATATAATGTAATAATACACTTGGGTGTTATATTTGTTGTTTTTCAAACTTCACTAGTAAGATTTTAGTGTTGCAAAAATGAGATTAAAGGTGTTCATTTGATAGGAATCCTCAAGTTCAATTCTAGGTCTCTTATGATTAAGTCAAGTAGCTTGTGTTCTGCAAAATACTATCAGCCAATTTTTGATTTTGCACCATAACCATGGGTTTGTGCCAGGTTCTATTTCATCTTCTAGCTGTACGGTTTAAATAAAAAGCTAAGTTTTCCCACATTGCTTTTCATTCTGAGGTCAAAGGTAGGTTCAGCATGTCAGCTCCGGATTCTACAAGATCAAAGTTGCCTTAGAAAAAGGGAGAGACCATTTCTGCAGGAAACATACTCCTGAACCAGACACAGATTACAAGGAGTATTGGGGCAGAGGTGCTGGGTACCAACTTATGCAGTACCAAAAACGAGTGAGATAATGTATATGTACATAGTTTCATTTTTAACATCTTTCTTTGTAAGATTTTCATTTGTAGTTTGCTGTTCATTTGTTATTACATTTGGATTTTTCTTTGTTTATTATTATTATAGATGTGATGCTCAGTATCCCACATTAGGTGCTGCTGGGTTTATACACACACACGCACAAACGCGCATGTAATGTGAACCGAGACTGGGTGTGCATTTGGAATTGCATAACCCTTTCAGAAAATGGTGCTCAAACAGGGATCCACACCACCATGTGGAGAGCATTAGAACTTTTCTCAGTGGATTAATAGCTAACTGAGTACTACTTGTCTTCCTTAATGTAATTATGGAAGACCAGGAGCCAGAATTTGCCTACAAGCAAACAAATGCTATTATTTCTGTCCTGAAAGATCTGTTATGCACTTCTGCTTAATGGTGTAAATGTGGATACATGGGCATCAGGCATACTGAAATCTCTTCTCCCATATGGTGAAATTACCAAGTTAAAACACTTTAAAGGTAAAATGTCAGGAAGTATTTTATGCTAATTTGCAGGCCCTAGTTCTGTTCTCGGATAACGTACTGGTGTTCCACAGGGGACGTGTCTACATGTCACCCTATGTTGCTGTAGCTACACACTACATTGCCATATGATGCACTATGGTGATGTAGTGATCACATGAGTCTACACATGACCAGCAGCTACTTCACCGTAGTGATGCATTCCCTCATTTTAGAGCACCATTATGACAAAGTAGCAGCTAAAACTAACCATGCACTGCATGCACAGTGCAGTACAGGCAGTTACTACACCATGCTTTAGTACTTCCAAAAGGAAATGGTCATCTGTCCACCCAGTATTTTGAACTGCATTGTGTGGATCCTGAAAAGGACACTGAAGAATATGGTGACAATTATAAGGATATAGCAGAAACAGATAACAAAGCTAGCTACATAACATCTACTGCTCCCAGAATTTTGGGTCATGGCAGAAATGAGGAACACCCCTGGCAGAGAGTTTCCCTGCAACAGGACCTGAGGCTGGTCCAGTCCTACCTGTTCACTCCTACCATTCCTATCCCTCCCAAGGTGCACAGGCTAATTGCTGAATGTGCTGTGAAACTTCAAACTGGTACACATATTCTTCTCACAAACTTCAAATTTTTAGTGGCCCTATCCCTAGACTTAAAGGAGAAGTCAATTTTGATGTCTGGAAGCTGCAAATTCAGTAAGTTTTGTCTGATCCTGAACTGACATAAAGTTGAAAGAAGATAAAGGTAATAAAGAGTCTTCTCCCACCAGCTCTGAATGTAGCTTTATATCTGGGGACCTTCTGATAAGGGAAATTTATCAGGAACTAGAGAGAGCATATGTGAGAGGTTCTGTGGTTAGTATGATATGTAGTGTTTATATCAAGTTTTCAGAAGCCAGATGAAAAACCTTCTCAATATTTGACCAAACTGAACCATCGCTTTAGTAAAGTAGCAGATAAAGAAGATCTGATGAGTCAGAACCCTGATCAGGAAATGGTCCGACAATTTGTTAAGTGGCTGTTGGAATGAAAGCTTAATCACCGAATTACATTTCCAGAACTATTTAGATGAGAACAACAAGAGAAGAATCTTATTCAGTGCTATTATTAATAGTCCACACTTGAGAGGAAGGAAAAGAGGACAAGGAATGGAAAAGAGCAAATATTTTGGGAAGAAGACAGAAACTTCCTGCTGGCAGGACCTACAGGATGGAAACAAAATAACACGGTATCAGCTAGACAGAAAAGTTCAAAGTCCCAAAAGACAATGATCCTGAGCAGGTGGTTTGGCTGGCCTGGGAGCAGGCTGCTTTGAAGAAGGAAAAAGGCTCCCAAGAGCATCACATTCCAAAGCTTCAGAAAGAAGTCACTCCAACTAAGTGCTCCAGTGCAACAAATACTTCAAACCCTTGTAATTATGGAAAGGATGTACAGAAACAGTCTATAACAGAGAAACAGAAAATGCAACCTTAGGGACCCTATTTCTGCCACAATTGCGGAGAAAATGCTCATGACCTACAGAATGTGACTATTCCAGTAAAGCTGTGCTGGTGCATCAAAAATTGCAGGACAGGACCTTATACGAGCAAAGAAAGAGTTGGATAAAGGTGTTCAAACTAATATAGTAACACAGGCAAGAATGAAGAAATTCCAAGGTAGCAGTTTAGGGACCTGTGATACAGACCCTATGGTGAGAAAATCTATAAATATAACTGTCTATTTAAATGGAGTTGTTACCTAGGGTGCTTGTACACATGATGTCAGGTGCTTGTACATGTGACAAAAATTGCCCTTTGTGTGGATTAATGGTGAGCAGTTCAGACAGTGTCCCACTGGCAGTGATGCCTTGACACAGGGGTCACTGCATAGCCTGTTCCTGTGCCTTGCCCCAACAGCACAGCCTGCTATTTTGCCATGGCATACACAGGGTTAAAAGACCTAGCAGGGCTAAAAGATGTCCAGAACAAGTATGTCCATAAGTTACAAAGTTGCCACTGGTGCAGTCTGGTGCCAGCATGCCTGATTTCCAAACTTTGCCCAGCAACAACAGGGTGAGAAGGAGGTGAACTTCTCTTGTTGCTGTCACCTCAAGACTTATAAATTGAACACACTGCTCCCTGGGGTACCTCTTATTGATCCGAGACGTCTGACATTCGGGGGAGAATGGAGCGAACTGGGACACACAGGTCTAGGTCCAATTGGACCTTCGCTGAAACAAAGATCCTGGTGCGGGTGCTGGGGAACCCTGAGGTCATGCACCAGTTCATCTGCAGCCTGCAGGACAACTGGCACATCTACCTTGATGCTGCCAGGAGAATGGGCAAGGGGGGCACAACAGGATGGTGATCCAGTGCCATGTCAAGGAAAAGATGCTGTGGGTTGCTTTCCACAGGAATGTCACCAGGGTATAGCAGCAGAGCACCCCACTATGTGACGTGGCCTCTTACAGATACCTACAGCAACTAATGGAGGTACTGGATTGCTGTGAATGCACAGGGACAGAGGCCTCTGAGGCATCCTTGTCTGGAGAGACATCATCAACCACAGCTGCGACTCACAGGGACTCAGTGGAGAAGATAGGGGCAGGGTCCCGGTCATGTCACCTGCCGCTTCCTCTAAGGAGGACAGACCACGGAGCTTAACCTCTACACCTGTTATGTGAAGCCCTGGGGTCCCTTTAAGTCACCTGTCACCTGAACTGGCAGCCATAATTAGGCTGGGCTGTAAGGTGAAGGGGGCAAGGGGGATGGTGTAGGACAGTGCTTTTAAGACCTGAGGAGTTAGTGGGCAGTGCAGGAAGGTACAGAAAAATGCACAGCAGGGAGGCACACCAGCGGCCAAAGTGCATAGGCACTTATTTGCAGCCACTCAGGGCCTGCTACCACCCAGGGCCAGGAAACCCTCCTCAATCATTTTGGGCCAACTGCTTATCCATTTGCAAGATTCTCTGAGTGCATCTTTTAGAGCACCAAGCATCTTTAGTTCACTCTATTTCTCACATTTCTTGATGTTCAGCTCTGCTCACCTCTGAGGACATGTAGACTACTGAGGCAGGCTGCCACTGATGCTCGTATGGACAGGATCATGAACACCCTCAGGAACTGTGAGCACTGGCTGCACAAGATGGTGAGATATATATGTCTGGCTATGGGCAGATTTATGGCCATTCTGCGCGACAGGAATCGTTCCGAGTTCACAAGCATTCCCAGGCCCAGGAGGACCAGCAAATAATGGCTAGGATCCTTGAAACAATTCTATGCCTACTGTTCATCAGCCCCTGTCCTGCCCTGGAGCAGGACAGGCCAGTATGGATCCATGTTCTGCCATCCACTAGTTTACAGTCAAGCTCAGAAAATCCACCTCTGAGCCAAGGTCTTTTAGTTAAAAATGATTATTGCTTAGATTGATTTTTTTCATGAATCATACATTATCATGTAGTAAAAATAAGTTCCTCTGTTGTAGTAATTAGTATCATAATCTTATAAAAGCTGTTCTGTGGTTTAATTATAGCTAATATTTGGTTTATAAATAAAGGTTTCTATTTACTTTGTTCAATTCTTTTCTTAATGTTCCATCTGTGTAAGTGGAAGGGTGGGGGGCAGAGATTTACTGGCTTTTAGGGTGAGGGGCTGGCATGAGCTGGTGATGGGCACACCTGTCTTTCAGTAGTGGCAACTAGCAGTTAGTCAGGCTTCCCTGCCTGATTTTGAATTTGCTTTGTTCTCCTCCACTGCCAATCACCAGCTGAACTCCTGAACCCTGAAAAGCTTCATGCACTCAGAGGAAATATTATATACATTGTGCAGCACCCCCCCAATTACTGCTCCCTGGATTAACAAAATTCTGGGCCAGCTCACCACCACCCAACCTTGGTTGGTTTGGCCACTGTGTCTTTCTCTAGTCACAATAATAAAAGCTTGGGCCTTAAACACACCCCGCTCCCTCGCACCGTCCCTCCCAAGCTCCCCCCTTGGGTGAGGTGACTGGCAAGTACTGGGAAGTTACATGCACTGAGAGGAAATATTATGGGTGCTGTGCTGCTCCCCTGATTTCTGCTCACTGCCAGATCCTTGTGGCACCAACAATCTGGGCAAACACCCCCCTCCCAGTCCAGCGGTGGGTGTGTCCTCTTTCATTAGTGCAGTATGTCTGAAAAAAGCCTGGTTTTCTTTGGTTTGGTTTACCTCCCCCCCACAATCCACACCTCTACAATCTTTCCCATTATGGGAGACAGATATGGATGAAAATTCATTTTGATTTCAGCAAAGCATTTATTTTATTGTCAGTAACTGAAGCAGAACTGAAATAATGCAGGAACATAATGCCCACTCCCTGATTTCCTACAAAAGCAAGAGCACTAACAAATAAAAACCCGTCACCCACCAT
>NW_017729014.1:3703186-3704510 GCF_001723915.1 Gavialis gangeticus | reverse complement strand
CTCCAGACACAATTCTGGGAACAGTACCATCATGTCCTCTAGCTGCTGCAGGCACTCCCCCTCTCCCCTCCCCCTCTGATAGGTTGCCTGATGGTTGCACTGACAGGACAGTCTATGGACCCTTGCAGGCTAGGTGATGCTGTAGGCTCCTGCACCCCATCATCCCAAAGAATCAGAGGCAAGTGTCACCTGTGTCCTTCACAAGAATGTTGGACAGCTGCTCATAGAATGAGGCTATTGTGAGTCCTGTCCCCGAATGAGAATTCTGGTCCTTGGTCCAATGGAAAGCACATTTCAGGGCCATCATCTTGCTGCAGCACTGTGCCCCATCCTGGTTGTGGCTGCACACCTTCATTTCCTGGGCAATGGACACATAGGCTAGCTTATTTCACTGATTTTCCAGCTGCTCCAGAATCTTTTGTTCTCCCCAAATATTAATTAAATCTGCCAGTTCTTCCCAGGCCCAGTTGGGGCCATGGCTTAGGGATGTATCTGGATGCTGCTTCAAGCTTGGCAGACATGGCTTGTTCTTTGGTGCCTCAATTGAGTATATTTTCAGGCCCAAAATCAGTCACTGAGACAGGGGTCACTATGCTCTGGCCATGGCAGGTCATGGTGGGACTATTCATTGTTCTACTGAGTACTATTATCTGCATCCCTGGGTAGATCATGGGTTTCTGGGGTCATTAGACACTTCAAGTTTTTAGAGGAGGGGTGGTTACAGGAACCTGAGGTGTGTACGAATTGAAAAGTAAAGATCAGCACTCTTATAAGGCGAATGACCCTACTTAACAGCCCTACCTATTCAACCCCCTTAGCACAAGCAGGTGGTTCTCTGAGTGAAACAGTAACATTATGTCCTTCATAACATGGCTTGTTTCCTAATAGAATCTGTGAGAAGAACTAGATGTTGTTGGACGTTATGGAGGTGTCCATCCAGAGAGTGGAGGCACTCAATAATGCAGAGATACTGCTACTAAACACAATGCAGGCTATGATGGACCTTCTACAAGGGTGCCAATGCAGTGAGCAGCTGCAGTGAGCAGCTTCTCAGGCCTTGCTATACCAGTCAATGGGCTGTGAGCTGGAGTCAGAGAACCAAGAGGAAGCTGTGGATCTTGAGGCTGACAGGGTTCTGTGGATCAACCTACACAGCAATGATTGCAAAATCTGGGTCCATGCAAGCACATCTGACTGTTGGGAGTCCATCCTACTGTTGACTTTGGTTGATCAATGGTGGCTCAAGAGCTTCCACATGAGCAGGGACACATTTGTACTCATAGTCTCAGTGCTTTTGTCACACATTGAGCATCAGGACACTGTC
>NW_017729014.1:3692933-3698186 GCF_001723915.1 Gavialis gangeticus | reverse complement strand
GCAAAATCTGGGTCCATGCAAGCACATCTGACTGTTGGGAGTCCATCCTACTGTTGACTTTGGTTGATCAATGGTGGCTCAAGAGCTTCCACATGAGCAGGGACACATTTGTACTCATAGTCTCAGTGCTTTTGTCACACATTGAGCATCAGGACACTGTCATGCATCACCCCATCACACCAGAAAAGAGGGTGGCCATGGCCATCATGAAACTGGCCACCCTCACTAGCCTCTGCTTCATTCAGAACCAGTTCAGCATGGCTCCCTGAACAGCCAGGGTAGAAATATATGAGGTATGCCAGCTGCTGCAGGACACTTCAGCAAGCAACTTCATCTGCCTCCCTAACCCCAGGGAAGCTGGTGAAGGTTTCAAGGCCATGGGGTTCGCTGAGTTGATGCATTGGACAGCACACACATCCTGATCCTATCCCCATCCCAGGGGAGCCAGTCATTCACCAAAAGGAAGGGATTGGCCTTGGTGATCCTCCAGGCCATAGTTGATAACTTGAGGATGGTTCAGTAACATTTATACAGGCTGGGCAGGCAACACACGATGTGCATGTCTTTCAAAACTCACTGCTGCCTGGCATGATGCAGAAAGAACAATATGCACCCAGGGTCCCCAGTGCAGTGATCTGGCATGTTGTCATCCCCCCGCTTTTCATAGTGGATGAAGCTTACCCTGCCCTGGCTTATGAGGCCATATGGAGGACAAGTTACTGACTGGCAAAAGACAATATTCAACTACTACCTCAGCACATGCCAGATGACTTCTGAATGGCTGTCTGAAAGCACAGTGGAGGTCACTGAACTATAGACTCAAGGTGGAGCCAGAAAACATTATGGCATTCACTGTGGCATCCTTCATGCTCCCCAGTATTTGCAAGATGACGGGGGAGGTATTCAGCAAGTCCTGGAGGTAGCAACCAGACAGAGACATGGGCAGGCAGGGCATGGTGCCCCCTACAATCAGCATGTGAATGCTGGTCATGGAGCCATTGTGCAGAAATGCCTGGCCACACACGTTCTGGCTGCTGCAGATGGAGAGGGTGCTCTGTATCACCAATTGATCAGCACTGAGCACTAAACCGTTCAGCAGTTACCACTGAATCTTTCCATAAATAAAAAATTTGTTGCAACACTTCTGTCTGTCTCAAAAGTACATTGTCTTGGGTGGAGGGGAGGGGTCAGGCTGCAGTGACAGTGGAGGAGCAGGGGGAGCCAGAGAGGGCTGAAGTCTACAGGTTTTCTTTGCTTTGTGTGCATGGGGGGTGAAATGCAGCAAGGACATTAAAAGGCATTACCTACCACTGGTCACATTAACTCAATGCCCAATATGTGGAAGAAGAAAAAAGAAATTCATGGGGTGCTGATTTGTGCATGTCTTGTAAAAACTCGAAGAATTTCAGTGCCCTGTTCAGAGAGGGGAGAAGTGATAATGAAGTGGCTCTCTACTCCTATCTCGATTCATAGATTTCATAGATGTTAGGGCTGGAAGGGACCTCAAAGATCATCAAGTCCAGCCCCCTACCCCAGGGGAAGGAAGTCAGCTAGGGTCAAAGGATCCCAGCACGATAAGCATACAAACATTTCTTGAAAGAGTCCAGAGTAGGTGCCTGCACCACTTCTGCAGGGAGTCTATTCCAGGTCTTGGGGCTTGGATGGTAAAGAAATTTTTTCTTATGTCCAACCTAAAATGGTCTTGGAGGAGTTTATGACAGTTGGTCCTTGTTTTTCCTTGGGGCGTTCTGGTGAACAGACGTTCTCCCAGATCCTGATGCTCACCCCTTATAAGCAGCCACCAAATTCCCCCTGAGCCTGCACTTTTCCAGGCTAAAGAGTCCCATGGCTCTCAGACTCTCATCATAAGGCCTATTCTCTTGCCCTCTGATCATGCATGTGGCTCTCCTCTGGACTCTCTCAAGCTTCTCCACATCCTTGAATTGTGGAGCCCAGAATTGGATGCAGTACTCCAGTTGCAGCCTCACCAAGGCCGAGGACAGCAGGAGGATGACATCCTGAGATTTACCTGAGAAGCATTGTCCCAGGACCTGTGGAAGCCAAGAAAACTTACTGGGAGAGCAGGACGCCGCGAGGGAGGGAGAGCCCACGCGGCTCGTTAGCCGCGTCTATGTACAGCTGCAGCCAGCAGCTGATGGTGACGTCAGCCGCCGGCCGGGAGATTTAAAAATGGCAGCCGCCACTCCGGAGGCGGCGGAGGGAGAGGGGAACAAACAGCAGGCAAAGCCGTCCCTACCAGTAGCCCAGCGGGACAGGAGCTGCCGAGCCGAAGAGCTGGAGAGTCCGGTGGCTGGGAGAAGAGGCGGGACGGCTGGATCCCCAGCGGACACAGCCTGCGGCGCCAGAGCTGGGGAACAACAGGGGATCAAGATCACCCAGGGAGGTCTCGAACCGCATAAAGTAAGTGCCGTGGCAGGGGGCGCGGGAAGTGCCGAAAAGGAGTGCAAGGCTGAAGACGCACCTGGCAGGAGAGAAAGTTCGGGGTGGGATCGCCGCCTAGAATAGAAGGCGTCAATTGAGGAATAAAGGGGACAGCGCTATATACCCATCCAGGAGACGTCACTCCTGGGCAATATCATAGGGGCGCTGGTGGTAGGTCAGGGAGGTATGCCTTATAGAGGGATCACTGTGAGGCAGCACGCGGCTGAGGGTTCTGGGTGACGGATCAGGGGTGGGAAGTATCCCTTGCAATAGGGCTGGGACATCTATGCAGGTGAGGAAGGAGTCTGTCGGCCCATCACTGAGCTGGTGCAGGGAAGTGGAGACCAGAGGTGGTGTGAGACCGGGGTGTAGGGGTGGCTGGAGCCCTGTATGTAACCGATGAGGCCAACCCGGGACACCGAGGGACCTATGAACTAGCCCTGGCCCACTGGGATAACAGCAAAGTTGTGGCAGGCGAGAAGCGGGGTTGGCGAAGCAGGGAATACAACCAAACGCAGTAACACCAATGCTCAGTGAAGAGGGTGGTCACCAGAACGGGGAGTTAATCTACTAGTAGGGCTCTACGAAGGCCCGTCGGGGACAAGCATCTATGGATGCAAGACAGAGGTTTGTTTGCTTTACCAGCTGCAACATCACATTGGTTGCTTATGTTCATCTTGCAGTCAGTCATGACCCCCAAGTCTCTTTCAGCAGTGGTGCTCACAAGCGTAGCCCTGCCGAGCCTATAAGTATACTGCGGATATTTTTTCCTGAGGTGGAGTACCTTACATTTATTGGTATGAACATCATCAGGTTTGTATCTACCCACTTATTAAGCTTATCCAAGCCAGCCTGGATCACTAGCCTGTCCTCAGGTGTGGATGTTATGCCCCAAAGTTTAGTGTCATTGGTGAACTTGGCCAGTGCGCTTTTGACACTAATGTCTACATCATTGATAAAGATGCTAGAGAGAACCGATCCAAGGACAGAGCCTTGGGGGATACAACTGGTCACGGAGTGCCATAATGATTCACTACCATCGACCACTACTCTCTGGGTCCGACCTCGTAACCATTTTCCCAGTCATCAGACTGTGTTGTAGCTGAGGCCACAGTTGGCCAGTTTTTCCAGGAGGTCATGGGACACCAGATCAAAGGCTTTGCTAAAGTCCACCTGGTCATAGAAGAAGATGATACTGGTCAGGCAAGACATACCCATGGCAAACCCATGCTGGCTGTCCCTCAGGATGTTGCCCTCAGCCAGCATATCAAGAAGGGACTGTTTGATCATTTTCTCCAGAATCTTACTAGGGATTGAGGTCAAGCTGATTGGCCTGTAATTCCTGGGATCTACTATCCACCCTTTCCTGAAGATGGGTACCACACTGGCATTCTTCCAGTCTTCTCATACTTCACCTGAGCACCATGAGTTTTCTCCAAATGCAGGAGGGTTCCCATTTGATTTGGAAAGATTAAAGGGTCTTCTGATTCAATTTGGATTCAGAGATTCACCTGCTGAATTGAGCTGAATCTCTGCCAAATTGAATCAGGGGGCAAAGCTTTGCATAGCTCTACAAAATATGTATAAGAAATTCATGGGGTGCAGATTTGTGCATATATTCTAAGTGCTCAGAGAATGTCAGTGCCCTGTTGGTAGGGGTGGTTGTTTGAGTGAAATAAAAAAAGGGGATTTACACATGAAATAAAGTTTAGTTGATGACATAAAAATAGGAAAATGAATATTAAGATAAAGATAAAAATAAAGATGAGAATGAAAAGAATGAGAATAAAATAAGCATTTTTAAAAATATTGGTGTAAAAATACAATAATTTTAAAAATACATGTAAAAATACATGAAAAATTAATTAAATTAATGCAATTCATTAAATGACAATTAAATTAATTAAACTAATTAATTAAATTAATTTAATTAATTAAATCTCACCTGTTTCAGTCATCTATAATTGAGTATAAAGAGATCAGCAGGGTGTGTTGTTTTGCGGTGCCCCCTGCATTAATTTACTGTGAATAGCGCACTGAACATGAAATCATGAGATTTAAGACCAATGAAGTATAACTAGTGACAGAAGAAATAAAGCCCACTATTTCAATTTACAGGGCATAGAAAGCAACCCATGTTCAAGTGCCCCTAAATACTGGATCTCAAACACCCTGTGTGTCAAAGTTTTTATAAACAGAACCTTTCCCATAGGGAGGTCCAACTTTTGCAAGATATGTTGGTAGTTATAGGGGCTGGAGGATAGGATGTAAGTTATCTGGAAAGAATTTTTCTAGAAGTGAGATTTCTAGTAAATGAATGAGCTACTGGCTGCTATAGCTCGGTATGCCCTGACCACCAGACAAGTAAGTCTGTGTCAGGGACATAGTCAGTGGAAAGAGGGTGCTCATGGGACTTATCCCCCCCACTCCAATGCAGGACAGCAGTAGGGCCACAAGGTAGTCCGGCCGCGGGCTTCCAGTGGCTACAGCAGGGGTAGGGTGGGGAGGGGCCACACGCAGTAGTGAGGGAGGGAGTGAGGCTGGGGCTGGAGCTGAAGCTGGGGCAGGCCCTGAACAGCCGGGGCAGGGTGCGGAACTGAGCATCAAGCTGGCTCATCCAGGGGACACAGCTCCTGCTGCTACATGTATCCCAGGAGGCACAGGGGGCATGTGCCCTTGGATCTGCATGGGGTGGGGTGGGTTGCCCCTGCGTGCTGGGGCTGGGTCTGTGCCAAGTTCTTCCCAGTTGGGGGGACAGGGCTGCACTGTGGTTTGGCCGGGCAATGGTGGTGCTGGGAGCATGGCTATGGC
>NW_017729014.1:3682486-3687933 GCF_001723915.1 Gavialis gangeticus | reverse complement strand
GAGGGGCACACACTCAGCAGTGAGGGAGGGAGTGGGGCTGGGGCTGGGGCTGGGGCTGGGGCAGGTGCTGCACAGTCAGGGCGGGGCACAGGAATGAGCCACAATCAGCTCATCTGGGGGATGTGGGGCAGGGGGCAGCTCCTGCTGCTACATGCACTCTGGCAGGCATGGGGGCCATGTACCCCTGGATCTGTGAGGGGCAAGATAAGACTGCTGCTGTGAGCTGAGACTGGGCTTTTCTCAGTGGGGGGGCTGGGGTAGGTGGTAGCAGCACTGGAAGGGGAGATATGGGGGGGGGCTGCAGCCACCCCAAAATTCACCATAGCCCCCCCAACTTCCCCTCCCAGCACTGCCACCACCCACCCCACCCTGAGTGCAGTGCAGCCCAGCTCCCACCTCCACCATGAAAAGCCCAGTGCAGCCCCAGCCCCAGCCCGCAGTGGCAGCTCATCCTGCCCCACACAGTTCCCGGACACATGGCCCCCATGCCCTCCTGGCATGCATACAGTGATGGGAGATGCCCCCTCCACCCCATGTTGGGTGCCCCCTGAACAAGCCTCTTGTGGCTTCATCCCATATCCCACCCTGACTGTTCAGGGCCTGCCCCAGCCCCAGTCCAACTACCTCCTTCTCCCGTCGCCCCCCCAGCCCTTTCCCCTCCACTCCCCTTCCCCCACAGACTTACTTTCTGGGGAGGCGTGAGTGCATATTCAACCCCCCCACTAATTTTTTCTCCCTCTGCCTATGGCCAGGGATTGTGGGAACAAATGTAATCAAACATCTAAAGAGAGAATGCAGAGACACAAATGGACTAAATTTAACAAAAACACTCCTACTGAGGGGAGATTAGTTAGAGGTTTATAGAACCTCTTAGAGAAATAGAGAAAAGCTGCACAAATGCAAATGTTGGTGAGACTGGCTGGGTGCAGACCAGTAAAGACTGGCAAAGGAGAAACTGAATAAGTCAAAATAGCTATTCAAATGCCAATTTACCAACAAGAAACAGATATTTTATCGTAAGGGTCAATAGATAAATTATTCCCTGGATCCTCCAAATGCAATTTGTGTGAGGTTCTAGGGCCAACTGCAAGAGAATTTTAGGAAAGGTAAGAAATGCACCCCAAAGGTAAGGAATTTTAGGAAAGATAAGTCATGATATGCCCCAATAAGGTAATTGTAAAAAGAGCAGTATTTGATTGGGTGAATAAAACCCATGGGAAGGGCTGAAGAAAAACCTTTGAAGCTGGATTTTGGGGAGTCAACTCTGGATACCAACTATAGGCAATATATAGATAAGAGGGTCACAAAGGACGTTGGGGAAACTTTTGCTAGCCATGGTCTAGATATGAGCACATCTCAGGATTGACTTGTAAGATCTGACAGAAGGATGATACATGTTTTAAAGAGAGATCAAGAAGAGTGTTTCCTTCAGATTTCAATAACAGATGGCAAAAACTTTATGAATTATTAGCTACAGGACTAATTGAGATGTCAGATAGCCCTTGTGTATCTTCTGTGGTTCTTACTCAAAACAAAGAAGGAACACTTTGGATGGTTGTACACTACCCAGAAAGATGCCTATTTTCATGAACAGAAGAGATATTTGCTCTTCTTTCTGGATCTCAGCATTTTTCTGTCTTAGACTTAAAGAGTGGATATTGCCCAGCAGAGGTGGAGCCAACTGATCACCCAAAGATGACTTTCACTACCCCTGTAGTTAGCTGACTTAGACTTCAGATGACTTTCACAACCCCTGACTTTCATTACCCTTTAGGGAACTGTCAGTTTAAAATGATGCCTCAAGGACTAACCAATGCTCCATCTACCTTCCAACACATGACAAAGAAAGTAATGGTGGGAGTCAATCTCACAGAGGTAATTGCCTTCTTGTCTTATCTTATTAGCTGTTCTGTAACTGTAGAAGAACACAACTGTAGAAGAACACAAACAACTTACTGTTATCCCTCCTCAAATTGCAAATTATTTGAACAGTCAGTCAAGTGTCTGGGACACACAATCTGAAGAAGTAATAAGACCTAAAAAAGACAACGTTTCTATGGTAGAAGACTGGCCAAGATCCAACACCATTTATGAGTTATGTTCTTTTTCATGTTTGCTGTTTTTCACTGGTGGTTTGTCTCAAAGTGTTCAGCTATTGCAAAGCCACTGAATACCTTATTAGACAACAAAACCACAAGAATGAAAAGGGTAAAAGAAAAAAGATATCATGGATCTCTGGACAGCAGAGTGTCAACACGCTTTTGATATCGTGTAAGAAAAATTAATTTCTGCTCTGGTACTTGTACTAAATGATTGGTAGCTTCCCTATATAGTGCATACAGATACAATCTTACAGGGGTTGAGTGCTGCACTCTATGAAATACAAGACAATAAAAAATGAGTGCATCTACATGTGATGCTACATCGCCACAGCAATGCACTACGGTGACGTAGCACTGGCGAACACAAACCGTGACCCCACAGCTGCATCACTGTAGCGATGTGCTCCATCAGTATAAAGCGTCATTATGGCAATGTAGGAACTGAAAATAACCATGCACCACTGGCATAGAGCAGTACAGGCTGTTACCGCTCCATCATTTAGTACTTTCAAAAGGAAGTATTAAATGTCAGCACAATAATAATGGCACCACAGGGGCACATGTAGACGTGCCCTTTGAGTTTTGGTTTATGCAAGCTTTAGGCTCAGTCAAAGTGAGAGAAACTATCCTGTTCACAAACTTGAACTTTTAGCTCTGAAATGGGCAGTATCTGGGAATTTTCATGATTATTTATATGGGACACAATTTGACGTGACCACTGACAGCAGTTCATTAACATATGGCCTCACTATAGCCAGATTAGATGCATCAAGCCAATGATGGCCGACGGCACTGTCACTATATGATTTTGATATAATCTATAAAGCTTGAAGACAGAATGTTGATGCAGATGGTTAGTCAAGTATTCCCCATGAAATTATATACAACTATGACTCAAGAAAATTGGAAAAGATGATCCAAAAGATGATTTCCAGAGTTCAATCAAAAGGACAAGATGAGGCAATATCCAACATGGTTGTTGAGGCAATAGTACACTCCAGAGTGCTGCAAGAAAACAAACCAAAGGATAAGTCACATGAAGGGTCAACCTAGCAGAGGTTCTGCCATGTGGAGAACAAGCCATACCATGAGAATATGAAGTCCCAATAGTATGACTAGGAACCCCCTATTTACCAGACATTCCATCCAATGAGTGGAGGCAACTCCAAAGGAAGGGTAGGTACATTTCGCAAATGATAAGACTACAAGAAAATAGTCAAGCCCTAAATGCAGAAGGTAAAAAATGTGAATTTTATGAAGTGCATTTGATGTGAAAGGAGAGCAAGAAGTTACAGTTTGAAGGGGGAGTATTGTATTGTCTTGTTCAAAGAAATGCTGCCAGAGCATGAGGACATTGTCCCTGCAGTGGAGCCTGCCCCAGCAGCAGGCAGCTCCCAGAAGCAGGGAGCAATCTCCCACCCCCTACTGCCTGGCTGACCAGGAGCACATATTTTCCTGGTTCATTCTAGATGGGTCATACGGAGCAGTAATTACTCACAAGTAAATTTACTACTTATATTTACAGGTAGCAAATGTACTCATGATTAAAGCAAATTACTGAGAAGTAAGCATCTGCACATGTGCTACTATTAGTGTGCAGTAAATCAATTAACTCTGCCATCAGATAGTACTGTTGAGGATAGAACTACCTTATGGTGGAGTAATTTACTGTGCTTAAACGCATGGGTAGATGCTGACCTCAGGCATAAATTGAACCCGATCAGCCCAGCCAGTGGGGGGCCTGATCTGCCCCAGCTCAAATTGCTACTGTCCCTTGTGCACATGTAGACACTGCGCTTGGGAGCAGTTTACTTTGGCACAAGCTGCTCCAGAGTTTATTGCTTTGCATTAATTGCCCATGCAGATATCCCCACTTTGAACTAAATGTGGATGTTGTGGAGTATGTGCCAGTTGTCAAGCAAAATAAAACTGAAGAAATTGAAGGTCAAGCCATAACTATTCCAGAACTTCCTGAGAATTCAGAAGCCTCAGGAGAGGTGGTCCCTAAACCACTCAGTAGAATAAAGGATTCCATTACTCATTTTTCCCAAGTGACTAAGTTTGACTATTAAAGTCCTGGAATGGCTACCTAACATTATATATGTAATTTATTTATTTATATGAACATATTAGATATTTTATGTGCCCTGCCAGGATATCAGTGGTTCAGCAGGGAAGAGTGTAACCTTCCTTGTGCTGTAGAAGGGACCTTTTCAGAGTACATTCATCTTGAGAATGTCAGTGGGGATAGGCTGGTAGTCATGTTGGGTTTAACACTGAGGTCAAGGGAAGAGAAAGAGAGAGAGGGAAAAAAAGAACAACAGTCAGGAATGTTTGAGGAGTTGGACACAGAGGGGAGTGCTCTGAGAAAACTCTCAACAGAAGATCCAGGAACCTTGAATCTTCATCCAAGGGTGCTGGAAAAATTGGCCAGTGTCATAGCTGAACCACTGGCCCAACTGTTTGAGCACTCATGATGCTCAGGACAGGTCCCAGAGGACTGGAAAAGGGCTAATGTGCTTCCTATTTTCAAGAACAAGAGAAAAGAGGATCTAGGCAACCTTGTTTGTTTTTATTATCAGGTAACCAAGTGTTTAGACAAAGGAATAAAAGTAGATGTCATTTACTTGGATTTCAAAAAGGCCTTCAATGCGGTGTCTCATCCCATTCTTAAAAATACACTAAGCAGCTGTGTCATAGATGATTACACAGTCTGGTGGGTGGAAAATTAGCTTATGGGATGCACCTAGAATGTGGTGGTGGATGGGTCCATATTGACCTTGAAAGATGTGGGCAGTGGAGTCCCCCAAGGTTCAGTCCCTGGACCAGTGCTGTACAATAGCTTCATCAGTGACTTGGATGAGGGTGTGGTGAGTACTCTGTCCGAATTCATGGATGACACTAAATTATGGGGCAAAGTAAACACACTGGGGAGCAGGGAATGGATTCAGGTGGATTTGGACAGGTTGGAAAAGTATGCAGAAAAGAATAGGATGCATTTTAACAAAGATAAGTGCAGAGGGAGAAAAAAATCAACAGCACACTTACAGACTGGGGGATGAAAAAGAAAACCCCCACTCACTGGGTGCTGCCAGGTGGGGAGATGATCCCTGCTTCCCCCTGCTGTCCCCCGTCACATGGGGAGCTCTGCCATGAGTCCCCCGACCCCTCCCCACTGTCCCATCCCTGCCCATGGCTGCCCCACCCACCCCAGCTCCAGCCCTTTAAAAATGAAAAAAAAAGCCCCAACTCACCGGTTCCTGCCTGGCAGGAGAGTGATCCTCGCTGCTCCAGCCAGTGAGTCCAAGGTTTTTTTTTCTTGAAGGGCCAGAGATGGGGTGGGTG
>NW_017729014.1:3664267-3677486 GCF_001723915.1 Gavialis gangeticus | reverse complement strand
CTCTCCCCCACCCCTAGTACTTACCAGCGCAGAGTCAGCTGCAGCTCCCTGCTGCAGCCACCGGGAACTGCCAGAATCATCAATGCTCTCCAAATATTTTCCAAAGATTCGAAGAGCTTTGAATTGATTCGGACCTTTTAATTGGTTCCCTGATTTGATTCAGATTCAGAGATTTGTCACCAAATTGGGACGAATCTCCTCTGAATTGAATCAGTACCTGAAGCTTTGCACAGCCCTAGTATATATGTACATATTTTGATTTTTAATGTTTTTCTTTATAATATTTTGATTTGTATTTTGTTGTTCGTGTGTTATTATAATAAAAAGATAAATTTGGACTTTAAAAAAAATGTATTCACTGAGGAAAACATGATACCAGGTATCTCACATTAGGTGCTGCTGGTTTTGTTTATATTTATATATGAAGAGAACTGGGAGTGGTTGTGCATTTGGTATTACATAACCCTGATGACTGCAACAAACACTTGCACAATAATTCCAAATCACAGGATTTGAAGCTGTTTTGAAGGACTGAAAACAGAGTGGTGTACTTTAAAGCCAGAAGGAATCATTGTGACTGCCTAGTCTAATCTTCTGAATGGCATAGGCCTGAAAGTTTGATTCACTCATCCTTAAAGCAGAGGAAATAATTCCTTAGTGTCTTTATATTATGGTATTTTTACAAAGTTTATCCAACTATTAATGTGTCTATTTGCATTTATGTCAGTCATACGCATCACTATGCTAGCTAAACATTTCAAGCTTCTCAGTGTTTCCACTATTCAAAGCAAAAGCATCCAGGCAGAACTGAAGCTGGGAACTTTCAAGGAATCCTTATGGACTAAGGGACCTAATTCCCTTTCACTTGTAGGTGCTTTATACTGTGGAGAGACCAGCCTAAAGCTTTTGAGAGGGTAAAAAGTTACTAAGCACATTCAGTAGTAGGTTGTGAATTATTCAGAAGAAAATTTCCCAAAAGGAAAAAAATGATTAGCTTGTTCTTTTAAAATAGTGGTAGAGAGCAAGAATGGGCTATATCATGCAGAAATTATAGTATTGTCACCTTAAAAACTAATATGCTCTGCTTCTTCACAATACTCTGAAGATACATTTTATTAAGCACATTATCCTTTAGACTGCAGCTAGTCACATCTCAAATATTGCCATATTTACAAAAGACAGTTACAGTAATTTGCAAGATAATTACCTTTTTAATCTTGAACCAGTACGTAGGAGAAAATTGCTTTATAGTAACTAGGTTTTTCAGTATTTTATAATGGGGTTGCTCTGCACATCCTTTGAAAACAGCTCATAGATTGTTTTGTAATATTTTACATGTGCACAGGGATCAACATTTTCTTAGAAAATAAGAATTTATATTCACATCTTTACCCTTCGCTTTTTTACCAGTAAGAGGTTCCCAGCTGATGGTTCTAGAGACCCAAATCATTTATGTAAATCCAAAGAATAAGATGAGAGTAGAGAATAACAATGGAAATGTGCCCTAAATGCAAATGTTCACAGCTTTGCCTAGGTCTCCAAGTTAAATGAATTTGAGTTTGGTAGTGACTACCAGCTTGTACTGTGGGGACTGCTCAGAGTTCTTGAGGTTGATGAGCCCATGCAGCTCTCAAGTGTTTGAATGGCCATCACTAGGGAACCACTTAAATCATGGTGAGACTTAACAACTTTTGCAAGTTGGTCACAGTATAAAGAGCAGATTTTGCAGATATTTCCCGGATGTGCTTTGCCAGTCCCACCTGTCAGTGCCAATTGGAAGAGAGGCCCCGGCAGAGGAGGTGGGACAAGAGAACAACTGCTATATTGTCTGATGCACCTTGTGCTGTCCTGCCAGCTGGCATCTTCCCCTCTGACCCTAGGAGGGCTGTGAGGCCAGGCCACCACAGTAAGGACCTCCTGGAACTGAGGCATTTAATTTTTATTAAGTTGGTCTTTTAAGTTCTTTGTTCTTAAATTCAATCCTGAGTTGAGTAGACCCCCTATCCATCACCCATCAGCCACCCTTGCAGGTGGCATTCATCTGAGACCTTAAAAACAATCTCCCAGAGATAAGACCAGAATGTAATCTTTCCCTACATCCTAAAGGATGTGGGAGGCAGTGGGTAGACTGTAAAGCCTTGAACTCCAATGGCTTGAACTGTAGCTATTCTGTGAATAGCCAGAAGATTTAAAGTCCAAGGCAAGGAGTCCAACACTTTCAGCCGCACTGTTCAAGTACCATCTTTAACACTGACACAGTTTCCCTCTCTTACCAATAATAATCTGTATTTTAAATTGCATCAGACTGCTTGGTCTGAGCAAGGCCAGATTATCAGCCATGTTAGCTTTGTAGCATCATCAAAAACATAAAGAATTTCAGAGCCATATTTGGGGTTTCTTCTAGCAATCACAACTGGAATCCAGGAAAAGGACTTTTTTTTTTTAAATATCAGTTCACAGTGACAGGAATCCAGTTCCTGATGCTCAGTCAGAAAGAAATTTGCCATAACGGAGGATGTGACACTAATATGGCAGCATGTCAAATAAAGGCTAAGTCTAATTGTACTTTCCTTGTTCTCTTTAATATATTCCCTGTTTGCAGCTGAATCTCCTTGAAGGACATTCCCAAGTGTCCAATATCATGTTTCTTGGAATGAAGTACACTGTCACCAGGGCCTCCTGCATCCTGGGATTCCATTAGCATGAAAATATTGTAATACATAATTGCTAAAGCAGTGTGGAACACGTAGCACCAGTGAATCATCAATGAGGATTTCATGTTTTTCGCTTGCATAGCATTGTCTGATTGAATCAGGCACCGACTGACAGTCTGCTGCACAAACCCTGCTCCCATCTTTATAGCCTGCACGATGAAACATGCAGACTGAAAAAAGGGAAGCTGCCAGCCATCCGCACAGCCAAAACAGGAGACAAGCAAACCTTGCAGTTCATCCTGGGTTACCTGAATTGGCAGTTTCTGCCCTCCAACCATTCACATGGGTGCTGGGGACATCGCCATTCCTGCTGGCTGCAACTCAATGACAGTTCAATGATTTCAGTTTAGACTGGTTGCCTGATGCCTGACTTGAGACCAGGGCAGGTATCTAAACTGAGGGACTGTCACTGTGCTGGGCTGAAGTGGCTGCTACAGTATGTGGGCGCATGTGCAGTTTATCTTCAGTCAACACACAGGAGATCACATCCCATGGAGCCTGACAGAACACAGGAGGCTTGTTTCACAGTATCTGAAAGATAAGACAGATCATTTTAATGGCTAGAAGGGAAGCATTGTTCCCACAGAGAGACTGTTCTCCCATAGTATCCCTAACCTAAGGGGACAGCGCCTTTCTCAGATGGGCATGGCTTACCCCCTTGAAAGGGTGAGGGCCCTGGTGTAAGGGACCAGAACATAGGCAGCTTGACCTAGTGATTAGGCCACTGGGGAAGGGCAGGAGCTAAACCACAGACTGCATCAGGGGACAAGAATCAGGGCTCAAGTTACCAGCAGTGCAGAGGAAGAGTCCAAATGCAGAAGGGTCAGAATTCAGAAGGCTGTAACCAAGTCAAAACTGAGGTGGAAATTCATAAGCCAGCGTCCAGGAACTGAGCAAGTGAGGTCCAAAAACGAGAAAACCAATCCAATGGCCAGAGTCCAGGGTCAGAGCCATAGAGGACATGTAAGTTTTGATGGGGGTGGGGCACAACTCTGTGCCTCCCCCGCCACTGCCACCCCCACCACTCCTGGCTCTGGCTGGGCTGCAGTCTTATGCCCCACACCACCCCATCTGTGCAGAAATCTCAGGGGGGGCATGTACCCCCCATGTGTCACCCCCACATGTTGCATATGGTCAGAACCAAATCAGGGTCAGAAAGCAGAACACCAGAGAAGCCAGGAACCAGGAGGCTCCCCAAAGCAGAGCTGAGTCAGTACTATTGGCTGGCCTAGACACTGCTGCCACAGGTGAGACTAAATGGGTAGCTGCACTCCCAACAGCCAATCAGGAAGCCAAAGCATTAATTATCTGGGGTAGAACTGTCAGTTAAAACCCCAAGCAGGGTTGGCTGCCTAGCCAATTAGCCCTGGCTGGCCTGCCTGAATAGGGTCTTTGACAAGCAGGGGGGTCCCCAACTTGACTAAATGCTTTTTTGAATTTCTGGTCACAGAGGGTGCCTATACACAAGCACAGAGGCTGCTTTGATACACTATAATTACAACACATCAGAGCAGATTCAATTAATCAAGTCTGCTACAGCGTGGTAATTACCTCACTCTAGCAGCCCCCCACACTTTAATTAATGCAGCTCCAAGAGCTGCTCTAATTATAGCGCCACACCATCTCACGTATCAGTGTCCCTATGATTAAAAATGGTGGTGGGGGCTCTTGAACTAAAGCTTGTTCGACAGGCTTTAGTTCAAGCACCTCTGCTGCCATTTTGAAGCACAGGGACGCTGATACATGAGATGCTGTGGCACTATAATTAGAGCAGCTCTTGGAGCCGCTTTAATTACAGCGTGGCCCCTCCCCACCCCCAGAGTGCCTAGAAGGACTAGCCCAGAAGGACTAGCACTGCTGTTGTTTCCTTGCTTAGTTCTCTCTTTGGACGCATGACCTTGACTTTCCATGAGACCACGGCAGGACACCAGCTCCTGCTGTCAAAGTCTCTTACAGCAAATAAAGAAGAATGTCTGCAGCACTCGATCCAGCTTCTTTTCACAACCTATAGTACTCCTTGTGTTCTGGAGCTGCTGGCTGTGTCCCATGACCATGCATTTATTAAAAAGCCTGAAAGCGGTCGTACTTGGGGCTTGTCCCGTAGAGCTTTGTCTGGCAACAGAGAATGAGTCGCAGTGCTCACACAAATTAAAAAAGGGACATTTCCCAACTTGAAGACTCTTGAAATACACAGACTCTTGTTTTGGATGCTAGCCCCATGAAACCTCCCTGGAGTGCCCCAGGGGAAACAGGGAAAGCATCAAACCTTCAATGTTTGCATTTCTGCAAAGGTTCTGTTCCAACACTCTTGTGGTTGTGAAATATGAGGAAAGTGCGGCCTGCTATTGCAGAGGTAAAAAAGAGAGAGAGTCCAGTGACCCAAACCATTGTTGTTTGAGGTGCACATGCCCACTCTCTCTTGCATGCTTTCTCTCACTCTTTATTGTACTCTCTCGCTCTCTCTTTCTTTCTCTTATATGACCTGATAGGTCTCTCTGCCTCCCTGCTAATCTCCCAGTTTATTAGGCAATACTGAAGAAATGTTTCATGTTCTGTAATGCATCTTAGAGGCAATCTTGGTCTGAGCATCTTTCTTATATTGTGCCAGTCACTCCCACTGCATGTGTTCTTGTCAAGCCCAAATCTTGTTCTTTGGCCTTATTATTGTAATGCCCATGTTGCACGCCTCTTATGCCCTGGCCTTTCATCTGTCTGAAACACTAGTTCTCTTTTTCTTTTAGATGAAGGACAATGCTTTTCTAAGTACCCACAATTCAGAAGTGAGCTTGTTAAAGCGATTTGTAGATTTTGGTAACAGCAGGCATGAAGGTCAGTGGTGTCAAGTCTGGCAGCTGAATTAGGCTTCTGCATTCACCTGATCAGACTGCAATCTCACTGGAGGTCAAGGCATCAAATAAATTGGCTGGTAGGTCAGGACTTAGTATAGAAATAAGATTTGTAAAACTATCAAGGAGACCTTGCTGCATCCATCATATAGGATGCTGTCCCATGCACTGTGGAAAGGAGCCTTCATTCCAGCTAACCACGATGCCTGAGTTCCTTTCAGAGGCTAGTTTAAAAAGCAGTAAGTGTAAGACCTGTGTTTGGGGGGGGGAAGGGGAGCTGGGGGGACAAGGGGGTACCCACCCTGGCATTTAGTCCCTCCTTGTGATCTGCACTACTTGTTGGCTCTTTCCCACTCCCACTTCACCTCCCATCCCTTTCCTGCCATGACTTTGATGTTGTTTGATTACTGTTGGGTGAGAGGTCCCTGGGGCCAGGAGTAAGCTCAGGGGTAGCCTTGTCTGCCCAGCAAACCCAGTCCCCATCTGGGGGCCTTTGCTCTCCCTCAGCACTTCCCCTTCCAGGGACTGCTTCCATAGGCTTCTGAGGGCTTGCTGGGGCTTCAGCTGTCACGGCCTTGGCCCCATTTTTCTCTGGTTGCACCTTGGTCCACTAATTAAGATCTCAGCTCCCAGGTATCGGCTCTGCCTTGATGACAGCCCCTTCTGGGGGTCCAGCATCACTACACTAGTCTCTGCCCCTCTGAATTGGGGCTAACTTCTGGCACCCATAGCAGGTGAGTGCACCCAGGCAGCCCTGCTCGTGGCCTCCTCCACCCTGTAGCAGGCCCTACCCCCATCAAAGTCATCCCACCTCCAGCACTCCTGAGCAGTTTGGGTACTTGCCTGCTCATCTCCAGCAGCCTCTCTCTCCCAGGATCTTCTCTCCCTGTTGTAAGTAGGGGTGGCTTCCCTTGCATGCTGAGACACTGGACTTATATCCCCCAGCCCTCCATCCCTGCTGGTGTCCCTCACTCCCAACCCACAGCCTCCCACCCCTCCCAGCCATACTGGTTCCCCTCATTCCCAACCCGCAGACCCCTGCCCCCACTGCTTTGCCAGACGTGGCCTCCAGCTGCCAGGGCTACAGGGCCAGGGCCCACAGCCCTCTGCCTGCCCCAGCAGTGCCTGAGCCCCAGCTTCCACATGCAGGAGGTGGCAGCTGCTGCAGCCAGTGGAACGGGGAGCCCCCCACCCCCCCCACAAGTGGCACAGCCAGAGCAGAGCTGAGAGGAGTCCATGGGGGTGGGGAGGATGCAGGCTGCCTGCTGCAGGCTTGGTGCGCCCAGACCTGCTGCCTTCCCCTGAGGGGCCTCCATGGCCCAGCAGCCAGGACCTGGCTCAGGAGGACAGAGAGGCTTGGTGCTGCCACCAGGAGCCCTGTACCAGCTGTGCCACCATGGCAAGGTGTCCCCTGCCCTCCTGGCAGCAGCATCACCAGAACTGCTGACAGGCAGGCAGGGGGTGCTTTGCTATGGTGGCACAGCTGGCATGGGGCTCCCAGTGGTGGCAACAGTGGTGGCAGCACCAAGCCTCTCCACCCTCTTACCCTGGGTCCCACCTGCTGGGCCATGGAGGCCCCTGTGGGGAGGGCAGCAGGGCAGGGAGCTCCAAGCCCACAGCAGAGAATCCGCATCTTCCCTTGCCTCACAGACAAATCTGGGGAGGGGGCACATGCCCCCACATAGTCCTCTCCCCAGGAGTGCGCACATCAGCAGGGAACCAGCCCCCTGCCACCCTCCAGATGCGTCACCCGTGGTTCCATTCCACTCCCCCAGCTGGGCCCGATGGCCACACGTTCCTGCCCCAGCCCCAGGCCCACACACTGCTCCGGCTTGGCAGCAGCCCCAGCCCTGGCCCCCAATCCTGCCCCACTCCCTCGCTCACTGTAGGGGCCTCAATCTGCATCCCTCCCTCCCCCATTGACTTATCTGCAGGCAGATGGGGGAAGTGCTGTGCACTGCTGCCTGGCTGTATTGCTGGCCATGTGTGTGTGTGCATATGCACACACGCACATGCCCCCTCCTCCCCTCCCCCAGCCCCTGTGTCCCACTCTCCTCAGCCCCAAGCAGCCCCTTGCAGGCTGAAATTCTGCAGGCCTGCAAGGGAAAATCCATGGTTTCCAGAGTTGTTCTCCTTTAAAGGAGACGATCCACTTTTTTCTGCATTTTTCCACAGCTAACGGAAAACCTGGACCCTTGCTCATCGGAGACCTCCAACCATTTAAGGACGGTTGCCTTCATCCTATTGTAGTCACCCACCTCAACCTGAGGCAAAGCCCAATAAGCAGCTGGGGCTTTCCCCACTAGTAGCATTCCCAGCCGGAGAGCCCATAGATGTTTGTCCCATCGGGCAATGATGAGTGTCTCAACTGCCTCCGTGAATGCCTCAGGGTCATTTTCCTTGGTCTTATGTTCTGGCATAGGCGACCGGCAGGGAGGGCACAGGGGGACACGTGGTCCCCCTGACAGGGCTGTCCCCACCGCCGATGCCACCAGCGGCTTCTGTGGGTGCTCACCAGCCCCGTCCCCGCCGACGCTGATGCCAGTGGCTTCTGTGGGTGCCCCCCCAGACTCAAGAGGCACCAGTTGCCCATGCATTCTGGGGTATATGTTGGGATCCCACCTCTGAGGCTCCCAGTACTTTGGGTGAGTACTTTTGCAACTGCCTTCTGGTTCACTACCAACGTTCACAGGATTTCTGGCTCTTGAAATTTCCTGTGTATCATCTATTCCAGTCTAGCCTCCTGCCTCTGGACCTGCTCATGCTGCTATTTATGCTGTTCATTAGCAGTAGCCTGCTGTTGAGCCAACAGCCACACTAGCTCTTTCATCTCCATATTATAGCTAATCCTCTAACTGGCTTCTCAGGCGACTCCTATCACCTCCCTTCAGGCCTGTTAGCTATGGTTTGACTCAAAGGGTCTCCCAGGAGTTCTTCTCCCTGCTACAAGTGGGGGAAGCTGCTCTTGCATGCTTAGAGACTGGATTTATATCCCCTACCTCATCCTCCTTCTGTAACCTAACTGGATCTTCTGCCCTCACCCCTGATGCAGTTAATTGCTGCATTAGCTGCCTGGCCTTTTTAGTTCCTAGTTCTGTCTACCAAGGCCCCTACTCCTTGCTGCGCTTCCTAACCCTGAGTTTCCTACCCTTTCACGTCTTCCTAGTAACAGGGGTAGTGGTTCCCTGTTACAGTATGCAACCCAAATCACATGTGTTCAAGAGCCCAACAGGCCCACCAACAGCTGTGTCAGAACACCCTTTTCTGCTAAGCATTCAGCAAGTCATGTAAAAACTGTTTATTCATCAGCTGTTTCAAAAGTGAATGTAATGGGGGAAGTGAAAGAGGTAGGAGAAAATGGCAGGGAAATAAACCTGCGCGGAATTCAGAGACGAACAGAGAGAAGTGAGGAACACAGGTCTGAGGTAGCTCGGGGATGTGGCTGGAACAAGGAGATAATTCCTGGACTTTCCTGTTTTCCTGGTTCTGAACAAGGCTGTCGAAGTCCTGTATTTTAGCACTGTTCATATTTTACCTCATTTGCAAATATGTATATACCATATAGTAGCAGAATCCACATGCTGCACTGTATCTGTGGGAGCCAGGCCATATACCATCACTTTGTACTTTAAACTGCAGGTAACAAAGGCACTGGTCCTGCCTCTTCTACCAGGCTGCCATGTGCTTTTCCATGTGGCATACTGATCAAAACCCAGCACTGTTTCCTTGAAACTGTGACAGTCCCACCACCCATGAAGTTACAGGTGCTGGTTATTCCAGATCCTTCCAGTTAATTAAAATAATTACCTAGGAGAGACAAGAATAATTATTTTTCACTTCTGATGTGGGTAGCAACAGCCAAGTGACATGACTAGCTAAATTACTTCCTGACTTATCCTGCCGTGCTGTCTTTTTGGAGTGAACTTTGCAGGTTGATCTGAAATAAATAAAAACAGCAGGTCTGGGGGGGCTGGCCTGTTTTTTCAATGTCAAGCAACTATATATGAAATCCGTGCCTCGTGCTAATTAGACTCTTCCTGGGGCTGTTAGGAACCCGTGCCATAGCAGCAGTGATATGAAATACCAGTAATTAGCTTGGTGGTCTCAAGTGGAGACAGTACATTCAGTTCTCACTTAAAGAGATGACCAACTGATTGCATTGTTCTGAGCAAGTCCCTCTGGCTGGCCCATGTACACCACGGAGTAGCCTTGCAAAACATGCTTTCAAGTCAATCTTATCTAGAAATGGTGGAGAAATAATGTGGAAAAGTGGGGAAACAGTAACAAGGAGGCCAAGGTGGACTCAGGGGAACTAGCCCCAAGAATTTAGAGCCAAGCTTAGATAAAGATACTATTCAACCTTTTAGAAATGCTTCTGTTTCATTTGGTAATCCTCTCTGGATGGGAAAAGATGGGTTGTCCTGTAAGATGCTGTATTAGTGGAATGGCATTGGGAATAAGGTAAACTACTTTGTGGCTCAGTAGTTTTTTGTTAATATTATGCTACTGATAATTATTCTGGTTTTGGGACCGTGACTCTTAGTTCACAAACTGCCAGTAGAAGTTTGTCAGAACACAGCAGCAGACAAACAAATCTGTAGGTACTTTCCTAAATACACTGCCGTGTACAATTACATAACATAAGGTATGATCCTCTCTCATTTATTCATATTTTGATTTAATAGGTGTTTCTTTAGCACTAGTGACCATCATATTTGTGCCTCCGTTAGTTTGCCAGTCTGTTTACACCATATTAGATTATGTGCAGTCCTGTAAATAAACTAACATTTATTTAGGTCCTTTTTTTTTCAAGTACACATGGGGAAACAGGTGCTCAGAAGCTCCAGCAATAATGCCATGTATGTCAGGGCCTAAAAATACTGATTTGGGGGACCCTAATTTTTGACAACTGGTTTTGAAAGTTTTGGCTTTTAAGAACAGCCACAGAAAAACCAAAGAGCATGTTCTGGTTTTTTACTTCAGGAGGGGAAAAATACTGACATCCTATTTTCCCTCCTCTGTAAAGTGCCCCTTTCTAAAATTTTCTCTCTCATAACTGAGCCTAGTGTTCAGGGCAGCTAGAAAGGTGTAATTAATCAGTGACATATAAAAGAGTCATCAGAATATGACTAACAGCCTGATTGCCTAAAACCAATATAATTAGACAAAGAGTTCTTTTTTTCCCCTTTTTCTTTCTTTAAAAAAAAAAGCTAAAAATATCTGAGATTAGAGGTACTATTTTGTCCCTGGAGCAAGGTTAATACATTTTGACTCCAACTTCAAATAGTATCTCTCCTGAACTGCGGTTCTACTTGGAGACTGTAAAAAGGGCAGAGTGAGGTTCCATATTTATTGACCATCTCTGCCTTCCAGAATCAGTTTGCTTAGGTTGCTTCCTGTCGGGCATGTTATACTATTGCATGCTAATTCTCAGGGAGAGATTTGTATAAGGATGGAGGGTGCTGAATTTCCTTCAAACACACTGAACCATGCAAAATGATCACATGGAACATTTCTGCTCTCTGAGCCATAATTCTGTTCTTGACTCTTCTGTGCTCCATGTAGGCAGGAGATATGTAGGCTTGAAATAACAGAGTAGCAGGGCTGAGATCCTTTGTGTAGGGGTGGGAACAGAATTTAAGCCATACCATTTAAGTCAATAAAATACTAATCCTTCCTATGGCAAGATATTAGTCTCAGAGAATGAGCTGCTGAGACTCAGGGTATGGTATCCTTTCGGGCTGAGAGAGAACATAGTATATGACTACACTGCAGTCACTGCTCCAACTGCAGCATAGTAGAGCCATAAACCCCACAGGCACTTTGGGTGCTAGTCATGACATAACTACCTGGGTATTAACTCAACTTCTGGGATGGGTTTTGCAATCCTCACTGAGCTCTGTCTTGTAACAGCAGCCCCCTTCCTCCTCCCAAGCTAGTTAGTTTAAATCTCCTTTGAGAAGACCTACACTGTGCTGCAGTCCCAGCAGTGCAGTCCCAGGAGAGGCTGCAGTATAGAAGTAGTTAGAAAGAACTAAGAGAACATCACCTGGGAACTTCACTGGCGTGTGTCCTCTAGCAGCGTTCACTAGGGATATCAGGGGAGGAAAGGTTCTGATCTCACTCATACATTACTGTAGTGCAAACAGCCTCTGTCCCAGAATAGGTGACTGTCATGCTGAAAGCATTTACTAAATAGAGCCCCATGTGCGTCAGCAGCAGGACAAAGAAGGTAAAGATCAACTGATTTAAAAGCAGGAGGAGATATGAGGAATGCCTCCCAAGGAAAAAGCAATGTAAGTGTGCAGCCAGACTCACAGTGTGAGCCCCAAGAGGCTGAGGCATCACATGCAGGCCTAGAAAGATTGCATCCTGCTATCTCCACTTGGAAAGAAAAACCCAACCTGAACAGCAAGACAATGGAGGGATTAGGAATTCAAGAAACAAAAAATGGTACCCATTGGCTTGGTCTTCAGTAACTATAGCAATTCCTGTAATGAAATGAGACAGATGGTGAGCTAATGAAATCCTTGGGCACTGAAGTTCCCTGTCTAGGCTCTACCTACTGTATAAGCAGCGGTAAACCCTGGCAGTACAATCCTGGGCTGAGATCTAAAAAAGCCAATGGAAAGACATAAACAAGATGACAATGAGCAGCTATGACATCTGCTTCTCTAGACATAGTTTTAGGCTCTCCCTGAGCTTGATCCCAAGGCACTGACACTGATAAAGGCTGGGATTCCAGGCCCGGCTGTCACTACTGCATGACCTGCTGGGTTATCACACTGTACTCTCACTGACCCAACAAGAGTTTAATCATTTCATGCAAAGTGGAACTCCTCCAGCCATAAGGGCTACAAGCCCCACCCTGCATTAAAGTGAGCTGCTTCCTCCCCTTCCAGTAGTAATGTTGCTCTGATTTGCATGGGCTGACAAAAGTAGGCCATGATTCCATATTCCCTGTCATTGCTTATCTGTCTCTTCTGTGCGTCCAAATCCTCTTTCCATTTATATTGGCTTTAATGAACTGCTGCCATCCTGCAGTGCTCTGTTACAGCAGAAGTACAGTACACCAGCTGTCACTCACTGCCATGAACAATGCCACTTAAAATCAATCCTTCTGTGTTACCTGGCATATTGGCTCATCTGCGCTTTGGTTTTAATTAATAGACACCTTATTAGTTAACTTTGAACTGCTCTCGTAGCTTCACATCCCGTGTCCTCTTCAGCTTGTGTACCACATGCATATGCTCACATGCGCATGCACACATGCACAATTTTACATTACTCTGCTGAAGGAATATTAAATCATATGGTAACACAGGCCAAATGAAAGCTGCAGTATGAAGAGGCCTCTATATCCCTGTGGTACTGCAATCTCCTCTGCACTGACTGTGGGAGAAGACTCCAACATAGGTAAGAACAGCATGGTGGGAGCAAGTCAAGGAGCAATTTTCAGCCCCGAGCTGCTCCCCGAAACTCTACTGAAGAGTTTTCTTTCTCTTTGCATCACAACCATTCCTGGTCTCCCTCTCACTGGGCTATAACTCTAGAGCCCTCCCTGCATGCTCAGCCCTTACAAGCCTGTTTCTGTAGCTTTCTTGGATAAGCCTAGCCTCTTCAACTCTCTTTACATGAATAGGCACATATATTCACATG
>NW_017729014.1:3658546-3659267 GCF_001723915.1 Gavialis gangeticus | reverse complement strand
TAGCTTTCTTGGATAAGCCTAGCCTCTTCAACTCTCTTTACATGAATAGGCACATATATTCACAAGCTTCCTGAGACCCCTAACGAAACAGCAGCTTGAATGGGTACAGACTGACCTGAGTGGTTCAGAAGCCCTGTACTGTCTCACTATACACCCATGCATTTGCTCATATACAGTGCACCCAACCCCACCCATTTAAATGCATCAGTAAATGATCTACAGCGGCTCTTTGAAGCAACTATGCCAGTGAGTTGGATGGGCAAGATGTATGTGTCTGCTTGCTCTCTGCTATGAATCATGCACAAGATGCAGCTATGCTGCCTCAGTCCCAGTGCAACGTGGACACACACAGAACAGCAGCTCCCCATCGCAACTCATAGTGCTTTGCTGGAAGTGGTCTGAGTTGCAGCGATCCCCTGGACTCAACAGAAGTTCACAGTTGGATCTGAGGGCTGAGGCTTCTAACTGCTTGCTGGGCTCCTGCAGCCCAGTCTCTGTAGCCACACCACTCTCCCCTCTCAGACTGTTGCTGTTTTCAGAATAGGAGGGGGGAAAGGGAGCAGAGGGAGCTCATTCTTGGGGTTCCCCCACCAGCATGGGAGGTGGGATGGGTGAATTGGAGCCCCTGCTCTACCTCCGGGATCTCTCATACACCCACCCCACCCTTCTGGGCCAGCTGAAAAAACCCCAGATAAAACTCCCACCGATCCCTTGCCCCACT
>NW_017729014.1:3648821-3653546 GCF_001723915.1 Gavialis gangeticus | reverse complement strand
GGGTGAATTGGAGCCCCTGCTCTACCTCCGGGATCTCTCATACACCCACCCCACCCTTCTGGGCCAGCTGAAAAAACCCCAGATAAAACTCCCACCGATCCCTTGCCCCCCTTCCATTCTGAAAACAGGCAGGGAGCTCTGCAGAGACAAGTTACAGAATGCTCCATTTTGGAGCATGTTCAGATTTTTGCAGAATTGAGCCCTTTTAAAGCAGTCTGCAGCCATGCACTTGTGTTTCACCATGGCTATAGAGCACTTTCAGGAGCAAAATCAGGCAAAATTGTTACTGCTGCCAGTGCCCTGCATGAGGCTGGGGGTATGCAGGCATGTTCCCTGTTGCTTTCAGCAGCAGGTTACTTACACTCTTTTGCCCAGGGAGAAAAAAAGAGAAGGTAGGTTGGGACCTGCTGAGGCTGGTCTCTGGTGAAGTTCACAGTTTCTTCCAGTCCTGCTGTGAATCCTAAAGCCAAATGGTGTCACTACACAGTAGCTTAAGCCATTGCTTTTCTACTAGTGGGTCTTGACCCCCTTCTGAGGGAGTCAGGGGAGTAATGAGTTGTTGAAAATTTTATTACACTGTAAACAGAGAAAATCTTGCTTTCACCACCCCTGGATGCCCTTGCACCTCCCAGCCAAGTATTCTTTGCTAAGCTCCCAGCACACACACTCACAAATAAATTAAACAGGCTTTGCACTATTGCCATTTGTAGATTTTTAGCTTTACATTCATAGTAAGGAGGGGGTCATATGTACCATTTTTTTAACTTCAAATGAGAAGGTCTAAGAAGGCAAAGCCCCACTGGACTGGGCTCAGAACTAGCTTTTACTTTTGTTTCTTTCTTAACTTTGCTGCTTTCTGGGAAAACCATGCTGGGACTCATTTGATGCCTTTAACAAGTCTAGCACTTAGCACAAGGCCAGCAGTGTGTGGGGGGGAGGCAGCAGACCTGGTTCTTCATCCTGGGAGGACTGCAGGGAAACCCACCATTTCTAAATTGTGGCTGATGCTTTCCACCACCTGTCTGATCCCCAAAGCCCATTAGCAATCAGGATCTGAACAGTTTTATAGACATTGTGAACTTAAAACTGATCACATGCAGGCATTAGAAGACTCTTACACTTGGCATTATGGCTTTTTCCTGGTCACATGTGATCTGCAATAGCTTTTTCACCTGCAGCCACACTTAATCCCTTGTGAAGATAGCTGTAATTAGAAATCTGAGACCAACGATGAGAAATGTATCAGTCTTCAGTGATTCCCTATTACTCTTCTTTTGTTACCACATGCAAAATCAGCTTCCATTCAGAAGCGTGGGCCTCAGGGTGGACATACTGCATCCTGGGGACACCCTGGAAGGGAGATCTTTGAGCAGATGCCCTCTAGAATGACACAGGGACTACAGCTGGTAATAGGATTTTATGCCTCCTGTGAACTGTGCTTGCTAATCCCACACCCAGCTTTGCAGTCTTGACAGTGTGCTCGTGTCTGCTTGACAAATAGGAACTGATTTTGTGGAATCAAGGGAAAAAGGTGCATCTGTAATGCTCTTATCTAACTTATTAGCCCATTTAGCCCTTGCTAATAGGTCAAATTCTGACTTCAAGAGCATTATTCTGGATTTACAGCCATACTAACAGTGAGTGAGGGATTCAGCAGCCTCCTGCCTGCTTACCTGTACTGATGCTTGGAGTCTAGATATTTTCCTCTCTTGAACTGTCTCTCTAATAGATTCATAGATTGTTAGGGGCTGGAAGGGACCTTGCAGATCATTGGGTCCAGCCTCCTCCCCCCGCCCCCGCTCTAGGCAGGAAGACAACTGGGGTCAAGTGACTCCAGCCAGGTGACTGTCCAGTCTCCTCTTGAAAACCTCCAGGGAAGGTGTCTGCACCACCTCTGGAGGGAGCTTATTCCACGGTCTGGACACCCTGACTGTGAAGGAGTTTTTCCTGGTATTAAGCCTGAAGTAGCCGTCAGGCGTTTATATCCATTGGTCCTGGTCTTCCCCGGGGATGCCCTAGTGAACAGTTGTTCACCGAACTCCTGATGCATTCCTCTGATATAGCAGCAAGCCACTATCAAGTCCTCTCTCAACTTTCTTTTCTTTAGGCTAAAGAGGCCCAGGTCCCTCAGCCTTTCTTCGAATGGCTTGCCTTGCAAGTCCCTGATTAGGGACTTGCAAGAGGTGGCTCTTCTCTGGACCTTCTCAATCTTTTCCATGTCCTTATTGAAGTGTGGTGTCCAGAACTTGACACAGCACTTCAACTGCAGTCTCACCAGTGCTGAGTACAGTGGGGGTATCACTTTCTTAGTTTTACACAAGATGCATCGGTTGATGCATGCCAGCGTGTTGTTTGCCCTGCTGACCACCACTTCGCACCGACGGCTCATGTTCATGCGATGGTCAATCATTACCCCTAGGTCCCTTTCAACCGTGGTGCAGGTCAGGCTATCACCTCCAAGCCTGTATGTATGTTGAGGGTTATTTGCCCCCATATGGAGCACTTTTCACTTGGAAGTGTTAAACTTCATCTGGTTCTGGTCTGTCCAACTCTCTAGCCTGTCCAGGTCCACCTGTATCAGCAACCTATCTTCTGGTGTGGCCACAATGCCCCATAACATGATGTCAGGGTGCTGGACTTGATGATCTTTGAAGTCCCTTCCAGCCCTAACATCTATGAAATCTATGAAGTCATCCGCAAACTTGGCCACCCACTCAGCATCCACAGTGGGGAGGCTGTCAGTCCTGCCATGCCCCCTATGAGCTTTATCTTGCTTGACTTTCCCCATGGTCCGGTGAAATAGCGAAACAAAGTGGGCACTCAGGAGTTCAACTTTTCTCCTGAACATTGGCTACCAGCTGTCCCGAAGTGTTAAGCAGGGGTCCCACACTGCCATATGTTTTCCTTCTACTGCCTACATACCTCAAGAAGGACTTCTTGTTGTCCTTGACTCCCTTGGCTAACCAAAACTCAGTCGCCACTTTGGCTTTCCTGATCATTTCCCTACAAGTGCTGGCCACTAAAGTATAGTCCTCCTTGAGGACCATCCCTAGCTTCCACTGTGTGTATACCTCTTTTTAAGATGACCGCAATGTCCCTCATACATACTTATCCAATATTTCTCTCCTCTGCATTTATGATGACCTTCAGAGTAAAAAAAACAGGGATTCTCCCTTTGTAATGGAGACAGAAAGTCTGGAAGTTTTATTACTTGGTTGTTTGATTGTTTTTCTTCCCAAACAACAAGCTCCCTTGAAAGTGTTAAGCAGAAAGGCAGAATCTTTGACCAAGGCTTCCTTTCTGCAAGATGGTCATGTTAAGCATGGCAGCTATGGAGGTGATAGCAATTAAGGCATGCTAAGCAGTCTGCTGATCAGTTCCTATGCTTTTCCATTGCCCAACATTGCCTGTCCTTGGTCCCATGACAGCCCCATTTCTCTGCTTCTCCAGTTAGTCTTCCAGAAGTATCGACCTCAATTCCTCACATGGGGGGGAGGGAGGAGGGGAAGTGAAACGTTCTTCATTTTCTCTTGTTAAGTTTTCGAGACTTCTTTTCTCTTGCAAAGACAAGTCAGAGAAAAGAGAGAAAAGCAGTCTCTTACCTTTCCCTTTCAGCTTGCCTTTGGGTTTGACTTGAGCTAGTATGATGATAAAGCATGACCTGCTGGACTACTGCTCCTGTCTTGGCTCACAGCAACCAGCATCAATAGGTGGCTTTTGTTAATCCTTTGGCCTGTTGGTCCCATAAATCCCTTGGTCACAGTAAGAGGCATACAGGTCCCCGACAAAGTGTGTGTATAACTTCCCAAAAGAGGGCCCAGACAGATGACATGTGTACACCAGTGTAATCACCCTTCAGAACAGTGGAGAAAGGATCAGACAGGGCATGTGGGTCACTGCCTGGGAACAGCTTCACCCAGTCTGGTACAGAATTAACCCTGAAATACTCAGGGTAAAAACTGCACCAAAATGAAGTACACCAATGTAAATGCACTGTCTGCCCCAGCCCAGACTGGCTGTCCTACCAGGTAGCAAACCACAAGGACATTGAGAAGGAAGGAGAAACCTTGCATTGCTGCAACTCAGACGAATGTGGGGGGAAAGGGGACAAACAACATCAGATCCACTCCTTCTTCCACTGGAAAGACTTCCATGGACTTTAATGGGAGCCTGATGATCAGGGCCTTGGGTTGCATTTCCCAAGAAGGTTGATCATATTTAGACCAAACTAATTTAGGTTCCTTGTATCAGCTCCAAGTTCCCTCCATTTTCCCTGCCATTTCTCAGGCCTTGTGCCAATTTGACGCTGGGAAAGTTACAGTTTGGTTTCACAAACAGGGAAATCCTACGGCCCCCGCTGTACAACCAGGTGTGCAGCTCGAGTCATTAGATGTTGTGCTCCTTTTGGCTCCTCTCAGCCCTCAGCAGGCAGCCAGTAAAACTGATTTAATCCCTCACTGTTTTAACACAGAGTTAAGCAATGTCCAGGCCTTGAGCTCATCCTCTGCATGACACTGTGTTTAACCCGGGGCAGGCAATTATTTTGGCTGGAGGTCCATTTAACCAGTTTTGGTGAACTGTCGAGGGCCGCAAGGGTAGCTCCACCTCTTGACAGTTGCCCCAGTCCCTGGTCGCTATCTTTGGACTGGAAGTCTTATCTCTAACCCTGACCTTTGCCACTGGAAGTCCCACCCCTTGCCCCCTGGAAGTACTTTGGGGGGGGGG
>NW_017729014.1:3648344-3648670 GCF_001723915.1 Gavialis gangeticus | reverse complement strand
TTTGGGGGGGGGGGGGGGGATCGAGAATGCTGCCATCTTGAAAGCAGAAAAAAACCCAAATCATATACTAAAAAAAATCAAAATCTACTATAACTTACTTTAATTTTATTTAAGAACATATTTTTGTCATGCTTTACATGTTTGTACAGTGTATCTAGAGACGATTGCATAACAGCTCAAAATACATTCTTGTATATTGTGTGGAGGGTAAGGGGTGTATATGGGGGTTGTGTAGTTGTGGAGTAGGTGTGTTGGTGTGGTGGGGTATGGGGCTGTGTGCAGTGTGGGTATGGTGGATGGGGTGTGTGGGAGAGAGTGGGGGGTGG
>NW_017729014.1:3647568-3648327 GCF_001723915.1 Gavialis gangeticus | reverse complement strand
GTGGGGGGGTGTGAGGGTGTTTGGGGGGGTGGTGGGGGGTGGGGAGATGGTGTGTGTGTGTATACATGTGTGTGTGTCTATGTACGTGGAGGGGGAGAGGGGGCCTTGTAGTCCCTGGGGTGTGCCAGTCCCTTGAGTTGCATGTGGTGGCAGTGAACAGGGCCAGCCCCGCCTGGCCCCATAGTGTGCAACTCCCCACACTCCCACCCTAGTCCCTGGCTGCAGGTGGTGGCAGCATGCAGGCCCAGCCCCACTGAGCCCTGCATGATGAAGCTGGTGTTGCAGATCATGGGGCTCAGCTAGGGTGGCAGGGAGAAGGGCAGAGCCAGCCCAGCTCCGTATCTTGGAGCTCTCCACCCTTCCCCATGACATGCACATAGCATTGAGTGGGGCCAGGCCTCAAGCTCCATCGTGAAGGCCCTCCCCAGAGGCGCGTAGCTTGAGCAGACTGCATGCAAGCCTCACGCAATACAGCCAGGCAGACCCCGCACCTGGGCAGACCCCACACTCTTGCTGTCCCAACCTCGGTCCCTGTGGTGCTGGCTACCTCCCTGGGGCACTGTTGCAGGCCCCACATTCCCACCCAGCTGCCCCCTTGCTCTTGCCTGCTGCTGCCTCCACTCCTCCACTGCCGCTGCTGCCCTTCCCCTGATGCTTTCCTACTTTCCCTCCCACATACATGCCCAGTGCTACTGCCGTCACTTCCCACCCAATGCTATCACTCCCCACCCGCCACTCCTGCCTGCCCACCACCGCCAT
>NW_017729014.1:3639219-3647282 GCF_001723915.1 Gavialis gangeticus | reverse complement strand
CCACCACCACTCCCCCCTCACCTGCCACTGCTGCCACTCCACTGCCCACCTGCTACCACTGCCACCACTCCCCCACCTCCCACCCGCTACTGCTGCCACACACCCCTGTCTCCTCCCTCTGCCACTACCACTTCCTTAACTGCAGGACTGGGGTTAGGGTTGTCCCACGGGCAAGGGTGGGAGCATAGCACACGCTGTGGGGCTCAGCCCCATGTGACTACAGCAGGAGCAGCCAATACACTGAATTGGTAGGTACCTGCCCATGGGCCAGATAAAACTACCAGATCCAGCTCATGGGCCATACTTTACCTACCTCTGATTTAACCTCTGGAGCATGCTTGTTGAGAAAACTCATTGTGCAACTGCTTCCCTTTCACTCCTGTCTACTCAGCGTTCTGCTCCTGCCCAAAGGTGTCATTTGATTTCACTTCCACTCTGTGGAAATCAGCCTGAGTTTCTGTTTGTGGTAATATGTCAGAACTACTGGAATCAATAGCTAAATAATAACACTGATCTATGTATCTAAATACTTAGTAAATTACAACAAAAAAGTGGGGGAGATATTGAAGTAACTCCACTTGCTACAAAGGAACTGCTGAAATCCATAATGGGAAGGAGGCATTCAACAGATGTGCATTAGCATAATGTGCAAATAATGCAAAACATAAAGTTATCCTCCTTCCCTCTACCTCTTCTTGGATTCAGGCTTTTCTAAACAAGAGAAGAAAGAATGCTAGAAGGAAAGTCATAATAACCGAGAGGGTCACTGTCTGAATGAATTGGCAAAGGAATAACAAACTTTCCCCCTGCACATTGCCTTTCAAAATTAGCTGTTAGTCAAAACTTTCCCTCTCTCCTGCTAGTGCTAGAAGAGAGATGGTTCAGGGACATAAGTGTTCCACCCTGTGTATTTGACACTCAGAGAGATCGCTGACACCCCTATGAATGCTCCTCCTGTCTGCTCCCTGAGAGATCTTGGCACTAAAAGGAAATGACTCCTTTTCCCCTATGTATGTGCTGTGGACCAGAGTAATTGCAACTGCCAAAGTGTAGCTCATTGCTGAAGATATTATACTTCAGCTGTTACAGAAAGTGCAAGTGACTCACAGTCACATTCCATCAGGTCACCTGCCTTTCAAGTTGCAGCCAATAGAATTAAGATCCTTGTCTCCAAGTGCTTCATGGGAAAAGCTGTCACAGTCTTCCTGCTCCCTGCGGACCCCTTCCAGTCAGTGACATTTCTCTGCAAGCTCTGGTATTTATTTTAATCCATTTTAGTTTTACATTTACCTTTCAGGATATTAACAAGCAAAGAAATGAGACATCAATACACAAAGATTAACCTACACAATGTGAAAGCTCCTGCTTTCAGTCACAGCAAGTGCATGCAGCTCCATTGATTTTAGTGGGGTTGCAAGAGAAAAAGTGCTAGTGGAGTTTAGCCTGATGAGATCTTTGAACAATGCAAATGTTCCAGCTCATTTCTCCCATGAAACTAGGCATTCAATCCCCTGCATGCATTCTTTGTTGTCTGCATGTGACAATACTTTCTCTGTTAAAACTACAGGTTTAAATTCTTGTACCATTTACACTGAGGAAAATCAGGAGTTAACTCCAATGAGGGCAAGTGGCAACAACAGTATTTAAACCATGTCTTCTAATCTGACCACTCCAAGATTATCCACCATTGACAATCTAGGCAGCCTTCATAGTTTCATAGTTTCTAGGGTCGGAAGAGACCTAAGCAGATCATCGAGTCCAACCCCCTGCCATGGCAGGAAAGAGTACTGGGGTCAAACCAGTGCCCTGGGTTCAGCCTTGGTAAAAATCTTGTATTTCCTATGGATTTATTTAATTAATAGAATCAAGTTTAAATAAAAATTATCCTTGCATTTAAATATCAGAAGTTTTGCCTGTTTCTTACCTTTTATTTTTTATTAGTTCTTTCTGCTGTTGTGTCAAACAATAGCTTGCCTGCACCATCTAGCAGTATTTCTAATACAGGTGTTGGCTTTGCCCATAACAGCAACAATAAAAATAGCTTTATTGGGCCTATAGCAAGCCCTGAATAGCTCAAGAGAGTTCTTATTTATATAAAAACAAGGACAGTAATAACCTCATAAAATCACGATGGAGGAAAACACTTAAACTGAGATAAAAAGCAGCTCCCTGAAACTGAAAAGCTTGTTGAAGAAGAAAAGGGGGCTGTAACTAGAAAACTAAAAGAGGGAAAACCAGTGAACCGTCCAAATGAAGCACATTCATGCCAGAACAGAGGGAGTGCACGCTCTGAGATCACGTCTGTCCAAAAGCTATGCAGTGGGGCTGAATTTGTTCTGCCCCATCACAGTGGCGCAACACAAAAATGTACAATGGGTCCCAGATAAGTCAGATATCCAGGACTTAGGCTTTGGGCTGGTCTTCTGCTTTTGGGGGTGAAGGTCACTAAATGTGGGCTGATGGCAATGTTGCAAAAGCCACCAGTACCACGTAAGCCTTCCTGGGAATCTCAGCAGAGATACTACAAGTGAAAGGGAGCAAGAACTTTCTTGCTTATAGACTTAGGTCCTTATATGGCCCCATCACCATACTACCTGGAAGCCTCACTTTCCTTAATGTATTCACCCTCAATCCCCTCCTGTGCATTTTTCAGATGCACAGCCACCTCACTCAGGGACTTACCTGCAAGTATGTGGAAAGTCTATAGTAGAGCAGGGACTTGAACAGGGCTGTCCAGAGTCCCAGCTAAGCTCCCCAGCCCTGGTACAGCCTTTTCCTGAATGAATTCAGTGGGACTCTCTGGTTAGGCCCACTGATATGTTTTCTCCCTTCTCTTTGCAATTCCAAAACACCCATCAGCATGACACCCTAGGCCTCTCAACCCCAGGCCATGCTGCTTCCAAGTCTGGGCTGCAGAGTTTTGGCAGGGGTCATTACCATGGGAGTGAAAGCTGCTATAAACCACGCTACGCTCATTCTGCTAATAAAATGAAGGCTTCTGCTGCCTTGGCTCTCAATCCATCACCTTTCATAGTTGCTAACATACATCTTCTACTGAAACACAAAGTAGGAAAACAATTATCTGTGCTATTGTTGGAGCTGATAGTATAATAGCCATCTAAATCTGGGGGGTTTTTTCTTTTTAAGACTTGAAATTATCTGAACCTTGGTTAAACTGCATGGCATTAAAGGCATCTATTTTGAAAGCTCTCATGAGCTGACAGCACACAGCTGCCAAAGAGATATGATTAGCTGTCATAAAGTGACCACACCAGAGGGAGCACTTTTAAAACAAGTAACCAGTCCTGCATGACAGGCTGCATCATCCAGAAGTGAATAGCCTTGCTCTTCAATCCCAGAAGTGACAGGGAAGGTCAAGGGGCTTTAAAAAGTTTCTGCCAGGCACTAGTTCAGAAGCACAGACTGCCATCTTGCAATGAATCTCTCTCAAATGAAAGAGCTTGGTTTCTTTCTTAGTTAAACATTCATCTCTCTTTTGCATAAAAAGGGTTTTAATCCTCCTGACAGTGAACATAGGTTGAATTTATAAATATATTTGTCCAAGTATAAGACAAATATACCTGCCATGAGAAAGATCCCATCTTTGAAATGCATGCACATATGAGATTCCTAAATGCCTTCCTTTTCCCAAAAGCAACAGAGTCAACCAACTTTTGAGATTAACTGAAGGTTAGCCAGGGCCAATAAGTTCAAGTGACTCATTTGTAGTCCTTTAATAGTTGGTGCTCAGCTTGGGTCACTTAAGGAGTATCCTTTTTCAGGAGGGGGCAGTCAGACACTCTGAAGATCAAACACTCTTGAAATGTCTCAAATTGAGGCCCTGAAAATTTGAGACACCTACAATCACCAGTCATTTTTCAAATCATGGCTCAGGTTATTATGAGATCCCCAGGTGAACAGAGCTCCAGAAGAACCAAAAGAGCATGCATTCTCTAGGCAATTCTCTGGGTCATCTCCTGAGATGAATCTTCTGTAAAGACCATGAATTCAGTTTGATCTCCTTTTTCTTGGGGGACGCTGAAGAGCAGTCTTTCTCTTTAAAAAGAAGGCAATGCTTAAGGCAGGCAGCCATTGCCTCTTTGTCTGTTTTCAGCTCTTGCACTGCCTTCTGTATATTTTCTCTGGATAGGGTGTCACAGGGATGCCCTGAGGACAAGGTGCTTTCAAAGCTGTGTGTGTTTGGAACATGCTTAGGCTGGCTCAGGAGCTAGGAGGAAACTCAATGATGCTTGTTTCTTTCCCTTGTGTTCTACAGTGTTACCCAAAAGTACAGTGGCTTCACTTTAGTTCCACTTTAAAACTTTGGACAGGTTCAAGCCCAATGCTCAATCAGTGTAAAACTAGAAGAAAATGTATCAAATGTTGTACCAAACCCCTGGGGACTGAAGCTGGTGAATATCCCACTGGTCTAGGTTGGGCTTGGAAGGAAAGGCAGGCAAGGCACCCTTTTTCTGGTACCTCTGGAGGGCTCTCAAAATGTTTCTGCAATAAAATGGCATATGTGTTCTTGGCTTACCTTGAAACCACATCCCTTGACTTATTACTATTTAAGTTTCCAAGTCCAATTGGGAGCAATTTCTTTCTGGTGGTTATCATTCAAGGACACACACATACACGCCTGTGTCAGCACTTCAGTGAAATTGTAGCAGAAACTGAGACAAGCCAAGACTACCTGGGAGGCTCAAGTGCAGTGCGTATGCCCCTTCTCCCTCTGCCCCATGGCTTAGAACACGTCTGAGCCGACGGAACAGGGTAAAATGAGTTCCTAGCTCCACTCTTTTCACTGGCTGCTCATCTGCTTCCCAAGCGTTATTAGACTAACTCTCACTGAGACGTGTGTGAAACTTGCAGGCCATTTTGAATACTGAAGTATTGGTTTCATAATGTAATATTAAGACCATAAATCTTCCCAGTATTAGAAGCTATAGCCCTGCTTTTTATTTTCCACTCACCGCACAGCCCCTGACTGTTATTTCGTTGTAGCACAATTATCCTACAATTACTGTTATATTGTTAAGTAAATAGTGTGTCAGAAACAGCAGGTCCAATGTGTGGGACTATATAAACAATGGTAGCATGACATCCTTCTCTCTCCGAGCAAATACTCCCAGCCTCACATGCATAAGAGCTGCCAGACTGAGTCAGACCAGCACTCCTTGTTGGCTGGCATCTCTGATGGCAACCAGCACCAAAGACTTCAGTCGAGTGCTGGAATCCCTCAGGCTGACTGCAGAAAATGCCCACTGCAGAAATTTCTATCTTATCTCCATCCATTAATTGTTAGTTTATGGTCTGAAACAGGCGGGGTTACCACTGACTCCCTAATTACTTTCCTAACAACTACATGTGAGGCACTTGGACAAAGGTTTTCTGACAGCTCACCCCACAACCACCCCACCTTCACACACCCCTCTCTTCCCATGTCGCCTTGCAGTTTCTGATTAGCCCCTGCTCACGGTGTTCTAGTCAGTTAGGAAGGAGTGATTCTCCATTAAGGAAGCTGTTTGCTGGTTTGTTTCTTTCTTGTCTTGTTCATCTAGGCTCTGTATAAGTGTTTTTAGATGTCTGATTAACCCAGCATATCTGGCACTGACGTAGAACTTTCTCCCAGTGCTCTCTACTGTCAATCAGTTCTTTGCAACCCTCAAGAACCAGCTCCGGCTTTACCTGAGATACACTACATGCTGCAACAAGATGGACTGGTTTTGGAGGGACAACCAGTGTATTCAGACAGTTGTAACAAACTGCTTGCTCTTTACAGCAGTCAGCAGTCTTAACACAAAAGCTCCTGGTTACCTTTAGCATAAGCTGGGGAGAAAGGACCAAAGTGTAGGCAACATTCAAGATAAAGCAGATAAGGATAATGATTGCAGAGTCTGGGAATATCCAACCTGACCTGCTCCAGGGATTAAATGCAGGGATTCTTAGCCCTATTGTTGTACCTCACTATTAGCAAGGATGCATTCATCCACTTGCGGCCAGAAAATGAGGCCCCAAGGCTCATGAAGTCACAAGACTCTCCGAGGAGCTGTCCTTCCATTCCTAGCCTCAACCCCTAGTCTCAACCCCATCAGGCCTCTAGCCTGATGGAGGGAGTCCTGGGACTTTTTCAAAGCACAACCTAGGGTTTTTCTTTTGTTCAAGAATAACTTTAAAGGCTCTCCTAGATCCTTTAAACACATGCCGCCTCCCCTTCAGCAGCAGGACCACTCACAGCATGACAGCAGGCTGGCCAGAAGTACTCAAATAGCTGTTTCTTTGTGTACATAACAGAGCTCTGGCCTTCACAGCAGGCCCTACATGCCAGGTCTGCAACACCATGTCTCTCTTCTTGTCCCAAAGTCTGCAAGTGCACATTGTCTGCACACACGCTCCATCTGGTGGCTGGAATCATCCCCTGAGCATGACGCCAACGCATCTACATCAAGGAAGGTGCCCTCTGCTCGCTAAGACTGTAAACAGCAGTTCACTCCAGGGACAGAGTATGAATAAGATAATGGGCAGTACTAACAGCTTTCAGGATGGCAGGAAAGGCTTTTAAGGGCTAGCACTCATGAAGGTGATTGTGCATGTGTGCATATGCGCCTGCATTGCTGTCACCTAATCTTTGAGAGCACACTCCAAGTCAGTTTACATGTGGTTAATAATACATTATACCCTTATAAAGTTACATTGGGAAATAAATGTGGTGGAATTTATTTCAACAGATGGAAAGCAATTCTTGCCTTGTCATTTAACTGAGATATCATGCACCTCAGTTTGCCAATGGCCCTGTGCAGCACAGAATTTATATGAACAGCAGATGTGTGTGCCTGTACATTTCCCTCCTCCTGCACTGGGGTGGATTAATCTTGTTCTGTTTAGGGGATTTGGCAAACTCATTGCCAATAAAAAACAGTGGCAAATTTCTCTGTGATGTCAGATGGTTCCAGCTCTTCAGGTTCTCTCAAGGAGATTATATCACTCAGAAGTCATGTATGGATTGCCAGAGTCTCACCACTGGTGAGCTTGCTGGTCAGAACTTGGGTTGATAATCAACAATAATTAATATTTTGCTCTATTATCACTATCAAGTATCTTGCATTTCAAGCATACAGCAAATATTAGACCATCACAGTAAAGCAAAGATTAATTTTAAACAGAACTCCAATAATACATGCAAGAAAGCTTTTCAGTTCTCAGGCCCTATTCCTTTGCACAGCATGGCTTCAGCCTCTTCCAAAGTGCTGCCAGTTTTGAAAAATATGGTAGCCTTTACCTACCAGTCAGTCCAATTCACCCAAACAGGGGGCCCCATGCAAAGCTCTTTAAAGTCCTTCCATTGACTGCACTGGGCAGAAAAGCAAGCCCTATTAGTAGCCAGCCAAAGTGGCTTTTTTGCAAGAATGAGAAAAAAACAGTAAAGCACCTGTTCAGAAGATGTAACAGGTGGCACCTTTTCAGTACAATGGACAGAAGATAACTCGAAACAGCTCCTGCATGCACAGTGTGCTGTTCTGTGGGCATTTTGCAGATCTGAGGGAAGTGTGGTTTTGCCAGCAATGGAAATGTCTCCATTCAGAACACAGGAGCTTTTCTACAATCAGTACCAACATCCCCATGTGCTGGGAAGGAATCCCAGGACCCAAGAGCCAGATGCTGTAATAGAGAGGACACCTGCAGACCATGTCTCTGACCCCTGGGAACACACTTGTCACCATTCTACGGCAGCAGAAAGCTACTCTGAGAAGGAGAGCTCAGCACCATTATCACCCCTGGGCAGGAGCACTCTGTTCTCCCTGCAACATGAGACAGTCACTGCCTTTTGGAACAGGATGCTGACACTGCCAATTTGAGTGGCTGGCCCCTTGGCAGGAGGAGTAGTTGGCCTCCAGTGTGATCTGATCCAATGACAGTGATAAATGATAGTTTAGCCTTATGCAAATAAACCACTGTCTTTCCCTTTCCAATATCCATGCAGTGTCAGTTAAATTAAGTTGGGGAAGGAGGCAGGAGCAGGGAGCCTGCCAAGTACCACTGTTATGAGATAAAATTGGGTGTTT
>NW_017729014.1:3631408-3634219 GCF_001723915.1 Gavialis gangeticus | reverse complement strand
GTTAGAAAATTCTTAATTGTTAATTAAAATTGTCATTCTGCCTTTGATTCCTAGAAGAAACAGCAACTGTGATGCATCTGCTGTACAACCAGCAAAAAACAGTCTAGTCATTCTGGTTACACACTAGACAGGAAAATCCTGATGCTGAGGAGGGGGAATTGTGTTTTTGAGTCTGTTGGATATTCAGCATTCATGCCCTGCTAAGGTTTATTTACCATATAATGTGACACAATAATTTTTCTGTATATAATTTAATGACACATTAGTAAAGAATTAATCACTGGAAACTGCAGTACACTTGTGCTTGGCTACTTTGCCAGGGTTTAGCTGGAAGCTCATGCACAGTGTTAAACATTATTTCCAGACAGAAGTGATACGTTGCTGACAAGAAAAGATCTGGGAACTGTCCAGACTCTCCTGGTCCAGGAGGTCACCTGGGGTTCAGAAAAAAGCAGTTACCTTGGCCTAGCTATGCCCAGTGTCATAAACACAGCAAGGGCTGAGCCTTAGCTATATTTATATCTGGAAGATTTTCATTTGAGGGAGTATAGTGACTCCATTTCAAGGTGAGACCGAGGCTCTGACACAGGCTGTCCCTGAGGAAGCCATCCACTAGAAATCCCCTCCAAGAACCTGGACTCCATTCAGATCCCAGAGCACCTGAATCACAGAAAATTGCAAGGGACCTCAAGATGTCACTAATTCAGTTCCTTGTGTAAGGCAGGATGCTCCTTGTCCAAACTCCCTGTATAAATATTAATCAAGACATACCAACTGGACCTTGAGTTCCTTTGAAGTTCATCCATCATGAGTGTGGGATAAGACATAGCAGTGTCACCCAACGGGGATTCACAATAAGAGTTTTTCGTGGTTCCACCTGGATTCTGCCTGATAAGCTTCAGATTCCTTTTGAAGCCAAAAATTTCAAAGCCAAGAGTTGCCTGGAACATCCAGGTTTCACATCAAAACCATGTGGAGATACCATGTGAAACCTCAGAACTGAGAAATGTTCCCCTGAGAAATGTTCTTGAAAAACATGGAAACATTTTGAAGTACCTCGCTGGAGTCTATAATGGATGAGAAACCCGTGCACAGGTAAAATTCCCCATAGCTTGTGCAAGTTAGGAACAGCATCACTATAGCTACTCTCACTTTATCCACATAAGTAACTTACAGTGGCTGATAAACAGCAAGTCAACACCTACATGGACATTTTCTCTTGTTACTCCTTAATGTGAGGCACTTGACAATGAATCTGTATTTAAAGAGCGTTCAATTTGAACTTGTTCTACTTTATTTGAATTATCTTGTTGGACAATCATTCCCAGAACATAATAAAACAAACATTAATTACTACTCCGGCAGGTGTAATCTACTTGAAAGTACTCAACAATGTTCAAAATGCCATTGTATCTGTATGCTTCACACTTTAAGGAACTTTAGTAAACAAACTCAGCCATCAGTTTGAATATGCAATGCAAACATATGCAGTGTTTGCCTCTGTAAACAGGCGCCTTTATAAACATTTTGGAAATGTGTGTGCACCCAAAGGAATAATCAAAACATTGGAAATTGGTTACTGAAAAATTCAAAACCTAGTGTATTACATACCAGCAAGAATAAGACCAGGAATACTTGATACTTAGAGAAACTATTCTCAGGGCAACTTCTCGGCTTGGCCCTGTTTGTTCACCTTTATTACTGTATATTATTATTTATATTGGCCTGTCTCTGCCTGCTAACTTCTTATTGCCTGGTGTGTGGATTTTCCAAGGCTAATTGGGAATTGCCACACATGCTAGCACTGGGAGCCCTCCCACCAGTGACTGGAGTCCACTGTGGGTGCATCTACACATCGGCGTATGGCAACGTTGCTATGGAGCCGTGCTTTAGTATTCTCTTTTGGCAGTACTAAAGCACGGTGCAGTACGGATGGTTACTGTGTCACGCGCACAGCTCACAGTTAGATTTCACGACTACAAAGCCATAGGTGTGCTATAACTGGGGAGTGCACCACTACGGCGACATAGCTAGTGATCATATGTAGACTCGCATGATTGCTACGTCGTCATAACGCACCATACAGTGATGCAGGGTGACGTGCAGATGTGCCCTGCATATACAGTCACAGCCCATCCACTGTGGTTGCTTCTTCACTACAGAGTTTATCCTGGCTCTCACCAGTATTTCAGGTACGTAGAATGCAATAGACTCTGCTTTTATTTCAGCTTATTTTGGTTGATCTTAAATTAGTTAGGGATACATACAGCTAAACCAAAATAAGTCACTACTAAACTGAAATAGGAGTGCCACCTGGGGGGTTACATTGATTTTACCAAGGCCCCTCTATAAACTACCTGTCTTCAACAGCTAGAAGGTAGGGGTCCAAGTGCCAGATATTTAAAGGTATGTAAGTGCCTATTAAACTCTGTCAGCAAGCTGCCCCTTGGTCCTTTAGCTCAAGCAGTGAAGGCTCGAGCTTCTGTTGATGACAATCCTGGATTCATGCCCTCTTGTCAGTCCCGCCTGTCCAGCTGTGCTTAGGAGCTGCTGGCTGAGCTCAGTCTGTTTGTCTGTCATACCTGTGTGTTGGGTAGCATTTGACAGGGCCCCTGTCTCTGAGGAGCTTACACTATGTCTTTCTATACGTGTGGCTCCAGACAGGATTGAGGCCCCATGTGCTCAGCCCTGAACCAAGGCAGAGGAAGGGATTGCTCTTTCTCATTACTGATTGTGCCCCAGGAGGATTTGGCAATAGAAATAATTGTCACCTTGTAGCGAAAATAGATACTTTTCTCTATGTTTCTTTGT
>NW_017729014.1:3630573-3631397 GCF_001723915.1 Gavialis gangeticus | reverse complement strand
ATAAAATCAGCAATTTATGCAACAACCTAAAATATCAGCTAAGAATATCAAATGGAAATGAAAATGAACGCACATATGCCATGTATATATATGTACATAGGAACTGTTGCTGAGGAATGCCAGAAGACTCTTGCAACAGCAAAGAAGGCTTAGTATGTTGGCTTGCAGCCTCTTCTCTGTAATGTCAGGCCTGCAGTTTTCCTACTGTAATTATAGATGTGAAAATCTAGAGATTGAGGAAGTTGGGAACTGGAAAATGGTCTCTGAGTTAGGGAGCAGCTAGATAGTTAGCTTGAGAAACAAAGGCTCCACAGCTGTCATTGTCTCCTCCTCCTGTCATCAAGAGAAGGATCTCATTGAACAAGTTTGGGTGCTGTAATAGTGTTGAGGTACTTTGCAGAAGCTGGTAGGCAAAGAGTTAACTCTCTCCCCCTAATGAGAGCTCCAATATCTGCCAGTCCTGAGGACTTCAGGGCAGGTGTGAGGAGTTATTAGTCCCCAGGCAGCAGATAAGAAGAGGGTTGTCTGCACCTGGGTAGGCCCTCTAAGAGAAAGGAGCTGGGCTGAGGGAAGATGCATCGTCTTATTTCTGTGGCCCCTTGCTGAAGTGATATGTACTTTAAAGAGCAGAGCATATTTTGCATAGCTTTTCCTATAGGCCTGCTGCAAGCCTGTGTAAATAGCCCTTAATCCCCAGAATGGGTTTTTGCTCCAGCTGGTTTATTGTGGGGGCTTTCACTCAGGGCCTTGTTACATGGTGCACTTCGAACTGCTCAAATGCTGATCAGTGTTAGTGCCAGCTTGGGTTTGGAGCAGTCATACCT
>NW_017729014.1:3588910-3625573 GCF_001723915.1 Gavialis gangeticus | reverse complement strand
TCACTCAGGGCCTTGTTACATGGTGCACTTCGAACTGCTCAAATGCTGATCAGTGTTAGTGCCAGCTTGGGTTTGGAGCAGTCATACCTCAAAGCTAAAAACCTTCTCTGACTGTCCCCCACCTGCACAGTTGTGACTTGCCACTAGAGGACTGGTGAGCAGTAGCCTAAGAGCTACAGCTATGAGTTGCCACTACAGGCTTGGTGAGCCAGGACAGGCTTTTATCTCTTCTCTAACTGGGGTGTGTGAGAGATGGGGGGTTGGGGAAAGAACCATGAAGCAGAGAGGCAGAGAAGTAGTAGGATGGGGTGGGTAAAGTTATGGGAAGTAGAAAGGAAATGGGTGTGGGGGAAGGGTAGTGAAATGAAGTCAGCCAGCCACTGAAAAGAAGCTTTAAAAAGTGCTTAAAAAGAAATAAAGAGGAACTGAATTGAAGAAGGGCTCATGTTTTAATAAACTGAGATTAGGATTGGGGTGTGGGGGGTGCTGGTCGTGTTTCCTGAGGTGGGAGCAGCGAGGGAAGGGGCTTTTGGGAGAGCTACTGCACTAGGAAGGATGCTCCAGCTCATGGGGACCTGATCTGGCCTCCTACGTTGTCCCCCTCTTCCTCCCTTCCTCCAGCCCCCCTCCCCGTGAATATACCCCAGTCCAGACCTGTCTGTGCCCTGGAACCTGGCTGGCTGGCATGTGCTCTCCAGGCTGTTTTCACAGGGTTGCAAACCTGGGGGTGGGGAGGTCACACCCCCTGGGGTAGGAGGGGGAGTTGGGATGGTGCCAGAACTGTCCCCTGAGCAGAAGAGTTCAGGGAATGGAAAGTTTGTCTACACAGAACAGGAAGATGGGAGAGGGGACATTGCATCCTGGGATGCTGGAGGACTGCAGCTTGGGAGTGGCCACACATTAATGGAACACAAACTGGATAACAGGGATCAGAGAGAAACCTGCCCTGGAGCAGCACAACTAAGCCACCTAAAGTATGCTTAAAATTAGTTTGTTGTTAATGTGTAGACAATGCAGAGGTTCAGACCTCCAGGAGCTGTCTAGCATTAATATGTAAAAAGGCTCTCAGACAGGCTCCTCTTTCTGTGTAAGAGCAGGATTCCATGCTGAGCTAAAGGCACAACACGCTGGAAAAGCAAGAGGCTTTAGAGGCAGAGGGATAGCAAGGAGAATATAGGAGCAAAAGAACAGCAGGAGCTCTTAAGCCTTAGATGGAGTCTTTTGCTTCTGGTAAGCAGCATTCCCAGCCTTGCACCAAGGTGTCCTATAGCAGCTCAGAGTGCTGTGCTGTCAAATTGCAGGGTGTTGGCTCTAGCTTTGTGTGGGTTCAACAGATATCTTTTTTGCATTAAGCAGCTTTATTTATTCACTGTTAATTCTGGTAACTTTGAAGCATGCTATTCAAATGCCTAACATGCTAACAAATCATTCAAATGTTGGGGGCTGAGAGGAGGGTCATTTTGCTATTCTGTTAATGAATTTCAAATGTAGAGGTGGAAAAGGATATCTGTTGGTCACATATTTAATAATATTTCCTTTTTTCAGTACTTTCCTGTTATAGCAACACTTTAAAAAATCCCATAACTCAGGCTGCTTTGAAAATGGAAAAAAACACTTTAAAGTTTAGAGTTTCTTCCCGATAGAAAACAAGCAATACATCTACATACTTACTAGTAGTTGAGAGCAGTTTGGCTGTTCAGTGGTAATGGAAACCTTCCTCTAATGTGTCTTCTAAATGGATTTAATGAGGGCAAGACTGACACAATTCTGGAAAGTATTCAGTGCCTCCTGTGCGGGTTCTGGACACCTATCCGAGTCTAGGGTAAGGGAACAGCTATAGACAGGCTGAGACCCAGTGAGGAGAATGAAGATTGGTGGGTGGGGGTGTATTGGTGTGTGTATGTGTGTGTGATAGCAGCAGGGTGGGAGGAGACTAGTTTCCTTTGCAGGGTTTCAGGGACAGAATGTCACCTGAAATTAATTCAGTTTATCTTTGCATGCTGCCAAAGATAGAGAAGCCTGTTTGTCTGGGTGAGATTAAGATGGGAGCTATTCTTGGATCACTGTTCTCAGTCCCGGTTCTTTAGAGTAAACAGCAGCTAGTGTCAGAAAATCAGGGTAGCATAATGGCCAAGTTACTAAATGTAAAGATGATGCTGGAGGCTGCACCTTGTAAGCAAATTGGGTGCTTACCCTTGGGTTTCCACTTTGGCCTAGCCTAGGTAGGGAGGAGTGCCAACTGTCCCACAAAGCAGAGGCTTCATGATTGGGCCATTTTCCAACCAGGGATATAGATTCACTTGCTTCAGAGATCTTCCAGCCAAGGCATTAAAATCATTTAGCACTCTCCTTCCCCTAGGGTCCTGCAAGCTTTGACATTGCTCATCACCTATTCCCTGCTCCCCTTCCCTTTGCTAGCCCAACTGTTTGTGGTCCCCCTCCTGACCCCCCACTTTTTCATATTATTAAAAGCTGTGAAAATGAGAGTAATCATCCTTGCCAATAATCCCGCTGTCAACTGCATCTAGTGAATTTCCAAGAACATCTCCATACTTCATTAAATGCAAAGTTTCTATCTGAGAGAAATCAATTGCAGCCTAAATCATAAAGACAAAATCAATTGCAAGTATGCATTGCAAGTCTATATTAACATGGGTACATTAAATGAATGGGCTATAGCAACCTCCAATTCCAAAGGGAATGTTATAGCTAACATCATATTATCTATCTGCAGAGAAAAATAACATTATGTACGAGCACAAAGAAACAGACTCTCATTTTAGGTTTAGTTGCTTCAGGAATTTTTTACTATGAAAACAAGAAAGAAAACAAAAAGTTGTTTGTCCTCTTAGGAGGTAGAATGAAAAAAAACCCCTCTAAGGATTCCCAAGGGTACCTTTCATGTTGGTTCTCTACAGCTGAGATGATTTAAAGAGAGATTTTTCTCATGTTTCCATTTTTTCTTGATGATTGTTCTTAATGTGTGTGTATGTCTATATATCCATGATTTTCAAAGCCTTGAGATCCTTTCAGAGATGACAGGGAGAGCCATACAATGGTAACAGTGGGAAGGCGCATATACATGTGCATACAGAAAAATATTTTTTTCCCTCTGATTTCCCTGTGATCCATGAATGGACACTTTTCTGTGTGGGCTAGGCTCATATATTGCAACTTTCCCTAAGTTTGTGGTAATGTGTAGAACATGGCCCTAGAAACATAGCAGATACTGAACCGTGACTTGGAGTCCTTTCTCCAGCTGGAACGTGAAGTGACTGCACATGGAGTGGAAAATTGGGCATGTTACATGCATCGGGACTAACACAGAGCACAGAGTAATAACAGATCTGATGAATGTGGAGGGTTATGGATGTAGGAAAGCACTGATACTTCTTTTTTGGAAGGGCCAAGTGGGAAGCTCTTAAGAGTGTGAGAAGGGAGAAAAGACTTCATGAGTGAATAGCATCAGGGACTTGCTTTTGGGAGAGCCATGGTGGATCCATCCACTCTACCTGAAATGAGGAGACTATCATATTTTTTCCACCAGAATAGCTAGTAATTTTGTATGTTTCCATCAAGCCTAGGGCTTCCACTCTGAGCTTCGTTCTGATGGTCACGGCTCAAATGTCCTGAATCCTAATCTTCATAAGTTCCCAAGCAGGAAGCAACTTTGACCACCTGAGGTACTGCTCCTGCCTTTGTTTAAGGTAATTTGCATCATCACAGAACCTCACAAGAGAGCTGAGAGACTCCTTACTGCCTGCCCAGAGGAGTTTTCCATCTATTGACTCTGTGAAATCCTATGAAATATGAACTTCCCCTTCTACCCAGGAGAACTTTTACAATCTTTTCTCCAGTGCCTGATGAAGGGTGTTTGTGCCCAAGAGCTTGCAATTAAAGAATTTTTTTTGCAAAAATCTTTTTAGTCTAATAAAAGATATCACCTCTACCATGAGCCATGATTGTTTTATTCCTCTACACCAATATGGCTACAGCCTGGATACCTGAGTCCTAAAGAGCTTACTGTCTATGAGTAAGAGGATGCAGCAGGCAGAAGGGTGGATACTTTACTGTTGCTATCTTTGGTGAAAAAACTCAAGTATGAGATCACAGGTGTGATTCCCTCTGTTTGGCCTAATCTAAATCAGGAATAGCACGACTAGAGTTAACTAAATTACCCTTTTTGTGGACTGGTTTTGTGTGTGCTTGCCTGGCCCCAAACTTTGATGGTGATTTTTTTTTATCAGCAGGCTGTTTTACTTAACCACAAGGGGCTGAGATACTGTGTTACTGTGACATAAGCCATTACGCTAAAGCAGTTTTGTTTCTTGTTTCCAAACCTAAAAATTCAGATATTTACAAATTAATGAATATTATTATACATCTCATTAACATAACTTTTTTTAGGGGGGAAACATCCTATAAAATGTTTTCCCCCAATATAATCGCTGTGTTCTGTATACTCTGCTGTTAATTGGTGCCAAACTGTGAACTTTTCAGTTTGCTTATGGTTTAACTTGTGACGCCTGTAAATTACTAAAAGGTTCCTCTCCTAATATAAATTTTAAAAGATCATGTGTGGTAGTGCCTGGTTGGCGAACTGTACTTGCTAAAGCAAACTGCTAGTGTCAGTCAACCGCTGATAACTGGGATTTTTCACCATCACAGGCATATTTTGTACACAGAGCACACATCCCCGTATACTGCTCTTTGTGCCGGCTCCTCAGAGAATGCAACCCTGCATGGATCTGGCCAGTTACCCAAGAAGGCACCTGCCCACAGTGATCTCAGCCATCTTCCAGTTGAACACTACAACTAGCTATAGAAAGGCAGGCAGCAGGCTCATAGGCAGGAGTGCATCCAAAGGAGGTGCAGTGATCCAGTTACACCCCTTCCCCTTTTGATTTCTGGTGCACCCCAAAGTTTAAAACTAAGTGCTTAGCAGTGGCAGCAGCATTTCTATTCAGGTACCACTGAGGGAATCAATTGACTTCATGGCTTATCATAATCTACCTGATTCTTTCTCAATTGTTCATTCCTTAGGTGTTAATGACCCTCTCTCCTTTTTAATGGTCTTTAATGGTTTCACTAATCAAGCTGTTTTCTTGTGCAATTCTGCTGTCTATTAGCTGCTCCTGGAAATGTAGCCCCTGTTTCATAGCCTTGCAGACTATTTTAAACTTAGGTGTATAAGTGGTAACTCAGGTGACCATTAACTCAAGTATGGTTTGTTCACCTCTGTATTTGTGTCCCTGATCAATGTAGCGCTCAAAGTGTGTCAAAGCAGAAGTAGCAGTTTCTTTGGCTCTCACTCTGTTCTTTCTCAGGAAGAGGCATGGCTTGAACAGTCAATAAACAGTTTGTTTTTTTATATTTGGGTTAGTGTATATTGGCACACTCCTGCCTGCCAGGAAGACTTTTGGAAAGCCACATGAAAAAAATGGGTTCACATGGTGAGGCTGATAGTTACTCATCTCCCATGCAAGCAAAATCCACAGTTTGCATCCTCCTCCTGTGTCCTCTCCTCCATACTCAGAAGCATGGGCAGATCTAGGATTTTGAAAAGGGTACACATGGTACTCATCATCACATATCACACAACACCTAGTTTTTTCCAGTTAAAAAAAACTAAACCTAAAAGCTTTACTAATTTGCTAAGGACCTAGGGATATATTATTCAGTTTAACAGAAGTAAAAGAAAAAACTTTATTGGACTGTGTCTTAATTTGCTACATCATATATTATGTATAAAAATACAACAAAAATAATCAAAAGAAGTAATTTCATTAGTTATGTTGTCATTATAATTAAATGTACGTGCCTTTTTCAGATTCATAAAATTTAGCCTTCTTAAGCATCTTGTCAGTGCATCCAGTGATTCCCTGAACATTAGGGCCTTGTTACACATTAATTTTAGGCAGCTCCTAGACTCTTAACCCCTGGATTGCCTGCACATTAACACCTGAAACTACTTTTAAGCATACTTTAGGCAGCTTAAAGTTATACCACTCCAGGTGTAAATTTATCTCTGATCCATGTTACCCAGCTCATGTTTCATTAATGTGTGGCCATTTTCTACAGATGAGCCACCCAAGTCGCAGTCCTCCAGCACCTGAGGATGCAGTGTCCCCAACCCCTCCTGTTCTGTGTGGACAACCTTTCCATCCCCTGAACTGTACTGCCTAGGGGGCATGTCTGGCACCAAACTACCTCCTCCTCCTGCCCCTAGGAGTGTAACCTCCCCCCTCCCAGGGTGCAGCCCTGTACAAACAGCCTGCAGAGCACATGCCAGATAGTCAGGGTACAGGGTAGAAATGATTTCAGAGTGGAGTCTAGGGGGTGGGGGGACAAAAAGGTAGGGGGCCAGTTAAGGTCCCCATGAGCTGGGGCTTTGTTTCCCAAGCACGGGCAGTAGCTCCAGAAAAAGTGCCTTCCCTCACCATTCCCTATTCCCAGCCACCCCAGGAAACATGACCAGCACCCAGCACCCCCCACATCCCAATCTCAATTTATTAAAGCATGAGATCTTCTTTAATTTAGTTTCTCTTTATTTATTTCTAAATTCTTTTTTTTTTTTACTTCTTTTTATTTTATCCTTCAGTGGCTGGCTGATTTTATTTCACCACCCTTCCCCCACACCCATTTCCCTTCCACCTCCCATTTCATTACCCATCCCCATCCCATTAATTCTCTACCGCCTAGCTTCATGTTTCTGCTGCCCATCCCCTCCCTGCCACCCGCCCCATCTACAGCAGAGACTGAAGCCTGTCCTGGCTCACCAGCCCTGGAATGACAATTCACAGCTGTAGCTCCTAGTCCAGCTCCTGCTTGCCAGCGTTAGTGGCAAGTCACAACTGTGCAGGTGGGGGACAGTCAGAGAAGGTTTCTAGCCTTGAAGTGTGACTACTCTGAACTGGAGCTAGCAGTAACACCAAACAACATTTAAGCAGCTCGAAGTGCAATGTGGCAGGGCCCTGGGTCTTGGGTCATAGGCGCATTACACTGTCCATCAAATGAGTTTCCCAACCTGTCACTGACTTCTCTAACCTACCTCAGAAGCTGTATCTGTGGTTTGCAATTGTATATAATTACCAAGGCAGAGAACAGAGGAGAGATGCTTATGAACCTCCTATGGATTTTTCCATGGCTTAATGAATTATTCCCTTATTGCTTTGACTCTCCCCTCAACTTGATGAGCTTCTATTGCAATTGATTTTATTTGGAGTTTTATGGTGACACTGTGTAACTCTGAAAATGCACGGGTTTACAGAAGTAAACAAATGTGTCTCATGGCATCTCCTTGATTAAGTAGGTTATCTCCCTCATGACCTGCTGCTGATCTTGTGCTTCCATCAGCCCCAAAACACTTAAAACCTTCTATCAATGAAGCTTGCCAGAATTAACTCCAAGCCTGCTGAATGCTACCCCTGCCCCTTAAGCCCACCCCTTTCAACATATCAGAAATGTTTTCTCAACAACAGGTCATCGTGGGAGTATCAGTGTGCTAAGCTGGTTAAGTTCAGGAATGACTCAAGCTCTCTGCATGTCCTACCAGACATTTCAGGAAGCTTCTTTAATTGTATTTATTAAATTCAATATTTATTAAAATTTTCTGTACAAATATTTGGCAGTGGACAGGCTGCTGCTAGACCTACATGTTTCTCTAATCTTTACATCATTATGAGAGACATGCTAATTTAAAGGTATGTTCCTACAAACAAGGCAGCAGCAAGTACTTGTACTTTGATACACACATGTGGATTTATAGGGAAAGAGTTTTCAAACCATACCCATCGTTAGAGTACAATGGAAATGAATCTAACATAGGTTAGGTCCCTGTTTTATTTAATGAGTTTCCTGGCTTGGGAGTCATGAGCACTCTCTGTTAAGAGGACAGTAGTGTGCATTTGATGTAGAAAGAATTCATTTAGCCTCAGACCTCTCCAGCGAAGATGCTGGATTTGTGAGAGAAATAAATATCATGCAGATACTTTCTTATCCTTATGTGGATTGATCCAATACAAGTGCTCATCCTCTCCTTCAGATGAGAACCAATCTTGTATCACTAAAACCTCATTTCACCATTTGCCATTAAATTATATTAAAAGAGCTTTCATGTTATCTCTTAAGTGGATGCTTTTTATTCCAACCACACTTCCTTTATCACGAGCTCCTGCTCTTCTTGAAGCAAGCTCTTTCCTTGTGTGTACCATAAGGGAAAGCAGGTCAATTATTTCCACTGCACTGATCTTAAACAACTTTAGACTTCACAGAATGTTATAATCAGAATGATAAAAAACCCACCTTGTGCATAAAAACATTACACACCATTAATTGATCTCCATAACAAGAGCTGTTTGCTTTTTGAATTCCCCATCCTTTACCTTGCAGTTCCTCCATTTTCCGAGAATTAAAGGAGCTTTCAGTGATGGGCAAAAGCCAACTTATCTAGAATGGTACAAAGTTTTCAATTACTCTGAGGAGATGTATGTTTTCCATTACAATTTTCAGCACCATTAGTCTAGTTACAGAGATGGGCATGCGAATTGCATGCGGATTCTTATAATTATAAGTCATCAGCAATTCTTTAGAAAAAGCCTTGCTTCCTTGGTAATTTGCCAATTTGCCTGGTGGCAAAGGGGTTTTAAAAGTGCGCAGAGTGTAACACTATACTTCTAAAACACCAGCACCAGGTGAGGGGATTTCATTTGAGAATGTCACTGGAGTTTCTGAGTAGACAGCTGCATAGACTGACAAGCTATTTCTTACCATTGCATTTACTGTGGTAGGACCAGGAGCCCCCAGCCGAGTGGGCAGTTGTTTCAGCTGGAGGGCTGTTTAATGAGTTTTGGTGAGCTGTCAAGGGCCACGAGGGTAGCCCCACCCCTTGACAGTTGCTCCGCCCCCTGGTCACCATCTTGGAACCAGAAGTCCCACCCTTAACCCCTAACTTTTGCCACTGGAACTCCTTCCACTTAGCCCCAGAAGTACTCCGTTTGGGAGCGGAGTTGCCATCTTGGAACCAGAAAAGAGCCAAATCATATAAGTCAAACACCCACTATAACATATATTAATATTATTGCAAAAAATATTTTTGTCATGATTTTTGTTTGCTAGCAGATATAGAGATGAATGCATAATAAATAACTCAATAATAAAGTCTTACTTTTGTATATTGTGTGGTTGGGGGGTGTGGTGGGGTATGGGGTGTGTGGGTGTGGGGTTTGTGAGGGGGTGTGGCTGTGTGTGGGGGGTATACGATATGTTGGGGGTGTATATGTGAGGGTAGGGTGTGGGGTATGAGTGAGGGTGCGGTGTTGTGGGGACCCCCACACACTTCCCCCCATGGCACAAAAATGCCAGCAGCAGCAGCAGCAGGTGGCGGGCCCTCAGGGCACTCATGGCATGTGCAGGTGCTGCTGTCCAGTGGCACACAGCTCCAGCAAATGCTGTACATGGTGGCGAGGAGCACAGCCAAGCTGTCCCGCCTCTGTTGAGCGGAGCTCACCACAGCGTACATGGAGCTCCCAGCACTCACATGCCACTGGGGGATACCCCACATGATGAAGCCGGCTGCTTTCCCTGCCCTTTGCTGTGCAAGTCCCAAGACTCTGGCAGAAGTGGAGGGGAGCCCTGACCCCTACTTCCCAACAGAGTCCCAGGACCTGAACGATAGGGGGCACGGAAGGCAGCTAGCTCCATCGTGTGGGGATTCCCCCAGTGGCATGCAAGTGCCAGGAGCTGCTCATGCACTGCAAGGAGCCCTGCATGATAAAGGTGGGCTGGCTTGCCTGCATTCCTTGCCACCACGTGCAACGCTGACTGGAGCCATGCACCACCAGGCGGCAGTGCCTGTGTGGTCCATGAGTGCCCCAAGCACCTGCCGCTTGCTGCTGCTGGTGCTACTGCCGCTGGAGACAGGGGCTGTACACCACGTGGGGAGTGTGCGGGGGTCCCCACAGCCCCCACCCTCCCTCACACCCACACCCTGCCCACCTGAGCTCTGCGCTCCCATCACCATCCCACCCCCGAGCATGGGCTCCGCACTCCAGCCAGCCCCAGCCACACGCTATGCACTCCCACCAAGCTGCAGCTCCTCCCCACCCTCCGCACCCCTGCTGCTTCCTTACCTGCTGCCTAGAGCAAGCACTGCAGCAGAGACACAAGGAGGAGCTGCTGAACACCAGGGAAGCTGAGCAGGTCCCCCAGCAGCTGCAGCAGTGGCAGCAGAAGTCCTGCCCAGAAGCTGAGTGGTGACTGGGCCAGTCCCTTATGCGCACATGAGTGGGAATGAGGCGTGTGGGCTGGGCAGGGTATAATTAGTTGATGGGCACCCACGGGCCAGATGAAATTGCCTGGCAGGCCAGATGCAGCCTCTGGGCCATATTTTGCCTGCCCCTGGATTAAAACCTGTTGGCCTGCATGCTCCACAAATACATAGTAAAAAACCAGACAGTCCGTGTCTATACTGGGAGACAAAGTGGGTAGGAAATGGGGCTATCATGGATGCTGAGGACCAGAGAGAGCAAATTCCTCACCCAAGTTAGGCTGTGATAGAGTTAGGACCCAGATATGCTGAGTCCTTGTCTACTGCATAAACCAAAGAACTGTCCCTCATCCTTGATGCACGTTGATTGAGATTGCTAGGGAAGCAGAATGGGCTTCCCAGAACAAATCTCTGCCTCCTCCTTTCCCTAGAGCCTGGGAGAAAGATGAGTCTTACATGGGCTGGTAACCCTCAAATTTTGTTCTGCAAAGCCAGGAGGATTTTCTAACGACCTCTCTACACATGGAGTTAAAGGCACGATGGGATCTAATACATGATCCACACAATTGCACCTCCTGTCGTGCCACACATGCCGGCAGGAAGTGTGGTTGTAGGATTGTGCATTAAATTCCATCATGCCTTATTGCCAGTGCACGGGGAAGCCCAGTCCTAGGCTCCCTCCAGAACTGGCAAGAATCAAACTCTTGCAGCTGGGAACCCCCTTGGCTGATAGCGCTTACAGCTATGGAGGTGCCCCATGCACCTCTACAGGTGGGATACCACAGCTGCTGTTATTTCCCAGTCATAGGGCACCCCATGCACCCCCAAGCCTCAGAGATCGCAGCAGTGCCCCACAGCTGCCAGGACCGAGATTCCCGCAGCTGTGGACTCTGGGTCCTAGCAGCCACAGGCACTGCTGGGGCTGAGAGTTCCCCCAGCTACAGGGCTCACAGCCCTGGCTACATATGGTGCACCCCTGCTGATGGGAGCCCAGCCAACAGAGCACTACTGCATGTGCAAATTAAAGCTAGATAGCGACCAGCTATAAAGTTGTTACACATGTTCCAGCAATAAGCTTATGCCCAGTTAGACCTTTGTATGGTGAAATAGTTAATTTTCACATATAGCTGGTCTAAATTAATTGCACAATTAATGCAGAATTGTGTGATACATGTAACATGCAGAAAGGGCCTAAAATCCTTAAGCAGCAGATAGGGATCATTTTAATTGGGTAAAGAATCATGTCCACATACTCAGGGTGCATAAAAGCTGTCTCTCTCAGGTGTTTATATCTCACACATCCTTTTCCTTTCAGACCATGTGCAGCTGAAATCTCAGCTTGCAACAAAAACTAATAATAATAGGGTAAGAGGTGTATGGAATTTAAACAGCAACACAGCCTCTCAGTCCAGCTGCACTGACCGTATCATTTACTTGTTCTGCTTCTGAAGTAATTTCTTTGCCCATTTTCCCTCCCACATACATTCCTTTAAGCATGTATTAGTCCAGTCACAGCTGTGCAGTGAAGAAATAAGCAAAGTCTTCCTCTATCAGGCAGCAGCACAATCTGATAGCTTAGCCAGGCAGCCTAGTAAATAAATAAGCAGTAAAGTACATTTAGGACTCTACAGATTTCTTTCTTGAGTTTTTGAAATTGGAAGGAAAAAGACATTATTAAAACCAAGTATGGAAGAGCTGCCTACAAGATTTCTATTTAAAGGAACACATTTGCTGAAAGAATATGCTCTACACATCAAACCAAGACAGCTTTAGGAATAGGGAGTACTTAAACTGATACCTGATAACATTTTCCAGGGTGAATTTCCAGTGCACCCAGAGGAAATCTATTAAGGAAGAATATGAATGCAAGATGAATAGGTTTACTTTCTGTGCAATCAGAATACTGTGTGTTTCATCAAGAGATATGTGAGCCAGGGCTGTGTTCTGTAGCACTCTTACTCATTTTCAGAAGAATTGTGCATCAGGGGTTTGACTTCACTGCAGGCTTAACTTGAGTTACAGCTTGGGCGTTGCCCAGTACACTGCACACAAAACCCCTTAACTCAAGTGCAGTTGTTCAAGAGGATGGCCTTCAGGGGGTGTAAACTACAGCTCTAGCTAGTACAACACATTCACAGTTAACACAACCACTCTGGGCTGTTAATGCAACCCTCCATGAAATTCAAGTGCTTTTTCACATGGCAGCTGCTCTCACTCTGATGACTAGCATTACCTCTGCAGTGAAGGCCAAGCCTAAATCAGAGTGAGCTTGTACTCCCATGGTCCCATGCCTCCACCTAGTCTTCATCCAAATATACCCTTTGGGTCAGCAGTCACTAACTGTCATCTAGACACATGGGGGGAAAAACTTATTTTAAAGTATTCTAAGTTCTCACCTTCCTCTGGACTTCGCAGTCCATTTTATTTCTAGCTGCGTAAGCTCTAAAAGGGCAAGAAGTGTCTTAATTGTTTTGCACAGTGCCTTATTTAAGCAGAGCCAATATATTAATTAATAATGGTTAATAGTAAGTAGGGCTGTGTGAAATTTCAGTGCCTGTTTAATTTCATTTTGGATTCGGACGCTTCAACAGTCAAAACACCAAATATGAAATGAAACTCAGGGCTCCAAAATGAAATGGGCCATCTGAAACGTTTCAGAAATTTTCCAAAACAATTCAGATGTTTCCGAAACTTTTCCGAAGTTCCGGAGGCAGGCTTGCAGGGATACAGGGAGAGGAAGGACTACTCTGATATTGACATCGGTAGCTGGCCAGTGACAACAACCTGTCCCTGAGGTCCCTTCCAATCCCAGTGCTGGGGAATTGAACCAGGGGCTGCGGAATCAAACCGGGAGCCAAGGAATTGAACCAGGAGCTGGGGAAATGAGCCAGGGGCTGGAGACTAGTGGCAGGCACTCTGGCACTGAGTCTGGAAGCTGACGAGATGATAGATCTGCCTGAAAAGGTCTGCTGACTGAATGGCGATATCCTTTCAGCAGCCTGTCCCCAACTCAGGCTTCATAGAATGGCCTCTCCGTCTATTTAGTGAGCATTCTGCTGGACATCATAGTCCTGCTGATGATCTCTTTGGTGACCTGCTTCATGAGGGTGCTGCTGCTGCTCTCTACCCACTGGGAGCAAATCAGCATGCCATCTGCAAAATGCAGATCCACAGAGCACTGACTGCTAAAAGGACATCTCTATTCAGACTGCAGAAGTTTTCAGGCAGACCTATCATCTGGTCAGCTTCCAGACTCAGTGCCAGAGAGCCTGCCACATCTCTCTGGGATAAAACTGCCATGGCACTTGTCAACCCCGTCTTCCTTTTGCAGCTTGCCATGGTCAAGGCCATAGTTAGCAATTGGGTTGGCAGGGTCTTGATTCCCATTCAGAACTCTCTTGGGTGGCCTTGGGTCTTCACTGAGGAGGTTGACATTGATGGCTTCTCAGTGCTGGGCCATTGTACAGCCATTTTGGAGTTCAGTGTATTATAATTTTTGCCTGTTGCTATAGGGAATTGGCTTGTAGGTAAAGTAGATATGCATTAGAATAATGGTCCAGGGAAATGGCAATTGGTTTCTAAAAGCCTGTTTGCAACAGATTTTCCTTCCAGGCCCACTGTGCCCACAGGCAAGGAGCAAGTAGACACACAGGTTAGGAAATTGAAGACATGTACCACACTGTTCCATAACATTAGATAAGGGACTCCACTGTGTTTGCCAGGCCACAGTGTCCAGCTGCAGAGACCTTGGGATGATTTCCAGTTTTGGGGAACAGACGAAATTAAGATGTGTGCATGTGATGGGTTTGTGAAACAAAGGAATATGTTCACAGGACAGAGCATGGACAGTATGACAACCACAGGGAAACCAATCAATGATGTCCAAAGATGAAGAGTCATCAAAGGAGAAAAAGGACACAAAAGGAGGGATTTCAAAGCAGCAAAGGGTCCCTGAGAGGGGAACCAGAGGTCACCATGGACAGCCCGTCTCACTCAACCTCCAGGCTGTTGACATCTGACATTCAAGAGAGAATCTCAGAGTGAAACACGCATACTGGCCAGGCGTACTTTGACTCTGTGAACCCTGGGATAGACATAGAATTGTTTGCATTATTATCTGCTATCACTGTATATCAATATAATTTGCCTATTATTGAATGGAGAGGTTGTGGTCAGTCTGAGGGTTTGGGTCCACCCAAAACAAGGTATCTGGGTCATAAATCCAGTGCCAACAATTTAGTTTGAGTGCTAGCATAAAACAGATCAGAGGATTTCACCATGCAATTTCTGGAAAGGCCTCATGAGATCCAGCATGTACTGAAGAAAGAGATTTAGCCTTCATTAAAGACTTCATGCTCTGGAAAGCCCCACTATAACCCTACTTAAATTGTTCTAACAGCTAATTTCCTTCAGAGTTTAACATGTTTTCCCTCATTTCTAGTTCAGCTTGATTGAGCTTCTTCTTCCAAGTATTTTCCATTCCACCAGTTCTCTGGATGACCTCATTGTCAACAAGCCTGCTCATCACCTTGCACTTTTCTATTCTGGTCCACTGCCCTGTCATTTGTGTCTAGGCCTGCATGAGTTTCACCCTGAGTGGAGTCAATCTCTCCCAAGGAGTATTTCCCACTGCTCCATTTTCCCAGTATTTTCTGCCCTGCAGTTGAGTGACATGCTTCAGGTTGTAATGTCTGTCTCCCATGTAACAGTTTTGCCAACAGCTCCCCATTTCCTGGCTTATAATAAAGCCTGTTTTAACTGCCATTCTCAATGTCTCCATTCACTTCGTATTCCTGCCCTATGACCCCAGCTATGCCCTTGCAGAGCAGAAGGTAGCATTTAATTTATTCCCTTATTTTTCATTTTTCCTATGTCTCCCCACTCCATCTCAGTCTTCCTCACTTATTGCAGTGGTATATCAGCCCATCACCATCATCCTGCAAGGTATAGATTTGGCAGATGGGGAAACAACCACTGGCAAAGTCTGATGAGATTTCCAAAGCCCAAGGGGAGACTTGTGTAATGGGTTTCAACAGGAGCTGCATAATTAAACAGCTTTCAGAATCTCAGCCCAAGTGACGTGCTCAAGGACACACATGGAATTATGTAAGAGCTGGGACACAAACACAGATCTCCAGAGTCCCAGCTCAGAGCTATAGCCACTTTACTTTTCCCAGCATGTGTCTCTGATAATTGGTCTCCTCGCTCACATTCTTTTCAGATCAGGTCCCGTCACAGAATGCATTATTGCTCCCTTTCTGAGGAAAGGGCCTATTGTTTTCTCCCCTTCTCAGTCCAGTCTCCTTTTCCACTTGATCCTGCATTAAAGTCACATACAGCTTGCCAAAGAACCATTGAAATGAATAGCACGCTTGCAAAAATTGATTGTAGTGGGACTTTGCATAGTAAGCAACACGTAACAGTTGATACATGATGTTGTGTAGGAAAATGCTCCATGGGAAATTATATTGTCAGTTGCTTCTACAACTCATGGTGATTCAAGTAGAATATTTGCCTTATGAGCAGCAAAAGGATAGTTACAGAACCATGTAACTAAAATGGCTATGATTTAAATGCAGGAAAGTGAGGGAATTATCAGGGTTAAGGCTTTCACTTTGCTCTGGAATCCCTCTGCTAAGCCTTGCCCTTGCAGTTTTTTTGGCATGTGAACTCAGGATGGAGGGAGTCTGTAGAAACTACACTACTTAGCAGCTACTGGAAGAGCTAAGGGCAAGTACAGGCAGAGAGAGAAACAGTTTCTATTCTGATTTCCCTTGGACTACGAAACTCCATGCATGTCAATCAATCTACTGGCACCATCATTCTTTACAGAGCATGGTCTATGTGCCAATGAGTTCTTTGATGGCTGCTGAGTCCAATGCACAAATGGCAGCTCCACCCACAGGTTGGGCACACCCATGGACTAGCAATGCTCTGAATCCCAGCAGATTCTTTCTTCCTCTGACACCAGTTATCACAAAACTTGATCCAGTCCACCTCGCAGCACCTTGCTCCATCTACAAGCCGACTCTGCCAACCAGAGCAGCATGCTGCACTCTTTCCCAATCATCAGAGATTCCAAAAGATGCTAGGTCATCTTTGCAAGTATCCCAAAATTTGTGTAGTGGTCTGCCTCTCTTTCTGGACCCTTTGTGAACTTCAGAGTACAGCACATTCTTTGGGATCCTGTGATCTGCCATTTGCTTGACATGACCAAGCCCCTTAAGTTTTTTCTTACTAATCAACATTCCCATGAACAACATACCAGCACAATTTAACACTTCCACATCTATCACACTGTCTTGCCACCTTATTTGAAGAATTTTACACAGGAATCTGATATGAAAGCTGTTTAGTCTTTTGATAAGTTTTACATAGGTCATCCATGTTTATGAGTCTTATAGAATAACAGATAAAATATATGTTTCCTAAATACAAATTTTCACCTTAGTTGGCAGTTTGTTATTGATCCAGCTCTGTCTTGCAAAAGACCAAAGTTCCTGGATGCTTTGCCAATTCTACTAGAAAACTCATCATCAAGATCTACATTTCTGGTAACAATAGAGACAAGGTAAAAAAATTGGTCAACAACATCCAGATGAGTACCATCTAGGGTGATAGCTGGAACTGGTTCTGAAGAGCCTTGGTACCTGATAACAATCTTCTTCTTCAAGGTTTTTTGCTATCCCAAAGATTTTGCATGAGTCAAAGAACTTTGTAATGGGATGTGGCTCACACTGTTGATGTCCTACAACAAGGGCTGCATCATCTGCAAACAACAGCTCACTTAGGATGATCTCCTTCACCATTGTCTTAGTTCTGAACCTTGCAATGTTAAACAGTCTTCCATCATGTCTAGTGCTGAGATAGACACCCTCTCAAACATTAAAGAATGTATGTTGAAGCAGGAATGAGAAGTAAATGTTAAAAAATGTGGGAGTCAGTATGCAGCCCTTTTTCACTCCATTGTTGATGCTGAACGAGTCAGACTCTTGGTTTTCATACATTATAGTTGCCTTCATAACACTGTGTAAGGATTTCACAAGGTTTAACAGTACAGACAACCAAGCTTCTTTAAAACAGTTTAAAACCCCAACTGAATAACTGTGTCAAAGTCTGTGTTAAATCTATAAAAAAAATGTTAAATCTATAAGAGCCATGTACAGTGGGATATGCTTTCCTCTGTACTTTTACTGCAGTTAAGTTACAGAAAAGACCATATCTATGGTGGACCTTTCTGAGCGGAAGCCGCACTGGCTCTCAAGATAGATTCTGTCAGCTAATGTTTGAAGTCTAGGTAAAAGAATACAGCTTAAGATTTTTTCTGCGGTATTGAGAAGAGATATACCTCTGTGGTCATTACAGTCACTTCTGTCTCCTTTGTTTTTATAGAGTTGGAAGAAACAAGCATCCTTGAAATCTTTGAGGAACAGTTTTTTCCTTCCAACACAGTAGCAGGACCTCATGCAGCCTTTGCAGCAAGTCTTTGTTTGCACATTTGTACATTTCAGCAGGTAAACAGTCCAATCCTGAAGTTTTGTTATTGGGAATATTTTTGATGCATTGTTCAAATTCCTTTAGCGTAGGCTAGGCATCCAGTGAAGTCATAACGTCAAACCCAGGCAATTCATCTAGCACACATTGGTCTACTACAGACTCCCTTAAGTACAATAAAAGTTCTGTTATCCGGCATCTTACAAGCTGGCATGCTCCACTAACCGGCACACCGGCTTGTAAGATAAAAGTGAAACCAGAAGTGCCCACTGTGGCACTTCCGGTTTCTCCAAGCCTCCATGGCTCGGGGCAAAGCAGCCTGCGCTGCCGAGCCCCCATGGCCTGGGGGCATAACAGCTGTGCAGGGCTGTGCAGGGCCCGCCTCCCTGTCCCACAGGGCCCACAGGGCCCTGCAGGAGGGGCAGCGATGCTGCGGGAGGGGTGGAGGGACACCCCAGATGCGGCGTGAGAAGCGGCGGCCACTCAATTAACCAGCATTATTTTGTTATCTGGCATCCCCTGTTCTCGGGGGATGCTGAATAACAGAACTTTTACTGTATATCATTCCATAGTGCTCAATCCACCTCTCCAGTTATTTCCCCTTATCAGTTATGATATCGCCATCCAGGTCTTTCAATGAAGCTGTCTTGCACTTTGGCAGCCCAATGGCTTTTCTAATGCCCTTATACAGCCGTCTACTGTCACCTGCGTCAGCTGCCTGTTGGATGCTGTCACAAAGACCCAGCCAAAATTCTTGAGCACACCTCCTGGAAGCTGTTTGCACAGCCTTACAGGCTTTTCTTAGGTTGAGCAAATCAGTAGTAGAACTAGACTTGTAGGTGATTAGGGCAGTTTTTTTCTCTCAATGAATGGCAGCAATACCTCCAAATTATCTGCAAACCAGCCAACATTTTTCTTAGTGGTCTTTCCAAAACTCTTGATTCCCACATTGTACATACTTGTCTTCAGGACTTCCCATGCATCTGATGCAGTTTCATTCATTCCAGCTGACTTTCTACTGCTTCACTGAAAAGCTTTTTCTTGACAGGATCATTGATTTGGCACAAGTCAATACGAGGTTGTCCAGCAGACTTACTGCAGTGGATCTTCTTAGCTCAAAATTTAACTTTGCAGCAGACAAGGGAGTGATCTGTGTCACAGTCTGTGCTTTGAAAAGATCATGTACACAGGACATCTTTCAAGTGTATATGTCTTGTCAGCACCAAGTCCAGCTGATGACACTGCTGGGACAATGGGTATCTCCATTCTGTTCTTCTTCTGATGATACCAGCAAAGAAGATGTTGGACTTGACTGGCACAGAGCTCAAGAACTCTCTGATCATTGTCGTTCATATGTCCAATGCCATGCCTACCCAGAATCCCAGGCCAGATCTCAGTATTGGACCTAACACTTGCATTGAAGTCTCCAAGTACTAGGATGGGCTCTGTCCATGCAATCCTGCCAAACAGCTCTTCCAGCTATTGAGAGAAGCTGTCCTTCTCATCACTAGCCTGAAGAGTTGGATCATAAACACTGGCAGGTTGATGAATCCCTTCTGTAGTCTAATTCAAAGCATCATGGTATGTATGGACACTGCAATCAGAGATTTATACAATGACTTAAGTTCATTTCTGATATCAAAACCTACACCATGCTCTCTTCTTACTCCTCCAGGTTTAAGAGTGCCCAATGTGATGCTATTGCAAAAGCATGGCTGTACTCAGACTAAAGCACACAGTAATAATTGGGCAGAGGTAGTTACAGTTCACCCATGTACCAGTTTGCCCATCCACTCAACACAAATGCTCCCTCTCTCCATTTCTTGTTTCCTCTCTCCTTCAACATTTGTGCTGCCCTTGGCTGGAGAAGGAAAATAAGAGGAACTAGACATTACAGCCAATATCCTCCAATGGGGTACTGGCCAACAGGGCTCAATTAAATGCAACATGTTGCAATTGCACAGAATCTTTCGGGGATACGGGTCTGGAAGGAACCCCCAGATCACTGAAGCCTGTTCCCTGCCATTGTAGACAACCTCACCATGTAATCCTTTCATTGGTTTTATCCAGATCCATTCTGGTGTTTTACCCCATCACTCTGATGGGAAGAATGGGCCAGAACTTTGCTCCTCTCATAGTCAGAAATCCAATCCTAATTTCCAGCATAAATCTATTCCTGGTCAGTTCTTGTATAAATGTTGTCCTTTAATTTAAATAGCTCTTCTCTCTCCCTAGTGTTTACCTGACAAATGTATTTATAAGCAGCAGTCATATCCTCTCATCCCTCACTTTGTTGGCTAAACAAGCCAAGCTCTTCCCATTTCCTCTTCTAAAGACAGATCTCCACTCCCCTGATCATCCTAGCAGGCCTTGTCTACTCCTGGCCTATATGAGCTTTTTTCTCCCTGTCAGGCCATGGCCTCAAACCTGGAGCCTCAGCTGGCCCGTTCACCATGGCCTAGACTTTCTAACTAACCATTCAGAGTGGGCAAGACTAGAAGAAGCATTCATCAGGGCCTCTGCTCCCTGCCACCAGAGTGGTTAGTTGGGGTCAGCTGACCCTACACTTCCCTCCATATAAACCCCTACACAAGAACAGGAAATGTCTGGGCAGCAGGTCTCAGGCTGAACCCAGATTGCCTTGCTGTTCCTTCTGGCTTGTTCCTTTGCTTTTGTTCTGCTTGATCTCCTGGCTACTTGATCTGGCTTGCCCTCTGACCCCATGGTTTGTCTGATCATTCAGCTTCCTGAATTGGCTCATCCCTAGATCCTGCTCCCTATTTGATCTCCTGGCTTCTCAATCCAGCATGACACTGCCACAGTTTGGTCAGCAGAACTGTACACAGTATTCCTGCTGATGAGTCCTTGAACATTAGCATTAATGCTTCCTTGTCTCTGCTAAAAATACCTCTCCTGATCCAGCCTAGGATTGTATTTGCTTTATCTACAGCTGCATCATATTAATGGCTTGCTGGATTTCATCAGCTAGTTACCCTCAGATCTTTTTCTTCTTCAGTTGTTTTCAGCTGGTGAGCTCTCACTTTGTGCCAGAAATTCTTGTTATTGGTTCCTGAATGCATGGCTTTGTGTTTTGTATTAATGAATGTCATCCCATTTCTAAAACTCCAGTCCTCAAGGTCATTCAGTTCTTCCTGTGTATTAATCTCCTCTTCCTTTATATTGATGATTCCTCCCAATTTTGGGTCACCCTGGAAGCTCGCTTCTCTACTATGGAAGTGAACTTGCTAGCTATAGCTTGGACCATCACAGGGTTGTCATACAAGTTCATAGAGTTGGCACGCTCTGCTGGAGAGAAACTGTAAGATGGCATAACAGGTGAATGCTACACCTTGAGACAGACTGAACTCCCAGGGCATGTCTACACTAGATGCTTACTGCACATTAACCTAATAACATGGTGTAGTAGTGTGCCAGGGCAAAAACAATGCTAATAGCCTACTGCTCCGTGTTATTAGGCTAACGCACAGTAAACATCACTAAATAACCATGAGCTGCTGCTACTGCGCAGTAACTCTAGGTACTGCACATTTGGTTAGTACTTTATTAAGGAAGTACTAAACTAAATGAGCAGTATCTAAGGTGCATTTAATGAATGTGTAGACAGCCTTCACCCCAAGTAGGCATTCTGTTGTGTTCATGTTCAGCCACCATGCCCACCACTGTGGTGTCTGAATGTCTTCCAGAATACATTCAGTTATGGGACTAGTATCTGTCATGAATAGTTGTTTCTTTCTGCTTGCCTTCTTCTCTCCCAGGGGTGGGGAGGTTTGAGTATGTACTGAATTCTTTTATCGTGCCATCATTGTTATCCATTGGAATAGCATAGAGTAGGCAGACCAGAGGCAAGGTGCACCAGCAAAACTCTAGAGGTGGTCAAATTAGGATATGATGCCGGTCTGGAAGGAGGTGCCCTAGCACCACCATCCAGTCTCAGCTGTCTGTTACTTGCTTTTAAGAGGACTAACTCACACCCAAACACTGGGGTTCATACCAGGCATTAAGTCAACAGGGCCTGCTTCCCTTATTGACACCAGCACTGGTGTGAAGGAGGGAGAAATCTCAAGGTATGGAGAATACACAGGCAACTACTAGAGGCACTTCAGACAAAGCAATAAAACACATTGTCCTGGACTCTAGAACTGGACAGGCTGAGTAAGGTGATGATCCTTAACCTCTTAGTTGCTGAGGGACAGCTTGGCTCTCCCCTCCTCCTCTTTCTTGCCACGCTACAGTTGCCAACCCAAATAGGAGCCCAGGTCCCTGATGCTGAACACTGAGGGCACTGCTGAGTCCCTGCATTTAGCTTCAGATTTGTGAGTCATCTGCTCACAAAGTGATATATATCTGAATTACTCCATCAGAGACCCTGAGACAAAGTAATTTATGGAGTGTGTGAGTGTTTGGGTTTCAGCAGCAAATATTCTTCAGGTTAGGAATAAATGATTAAAATGTGCTAATTAAATTCATCTGGCAAGGTGGCCAGGCCTCAGTAAATGGATCAGGCTCCCAGCCAATTTGCTGTACTGCTTAATGAGAAGTTACATGTATAAAGAAAACATTGCATCTGCAGGGAACGGTCTGTGGAGCGTGGCTGAGAGGAGCCGCCAGCTCTTCTGTCAAAGCCCAGTGCATTTTAACACTTCCAGCTAGAGGCAGTCATGTCAACGAAGGAGCAACAACACACGCACACATCCTCATGCAGTGCCTAACACACAAACCTGCCCTGAATTTCTCCTCAGCATTATTCTTTTTTCTGCACTCCAGTGGTGTTGTGTAACCCCCTCTGACATGGAGCTGTGGGCAGTTTTGGCAGGAGTCCCTGTCTGCAGGGCTCAATAGGTTCTTTAATGGGAAACCCCACTAGTTTCCCCAGGGAAATCAAGGAAATGTAGAGTGAAAGCTGAAACCACACCCTGGTGGCAGGAAACTGGGCTTCACACAGTGAATCACATCACCCTCCCATTTGCAAGCCATGGGCTAAGTTTAAGGCTTCATGCTGAATTCCCAGAGGGTTCTCACTGCTTCCAGGCAGACCTTTCATGGCATTCTGCCAGTCTATAATGTGCCTTATTTTTATTTTCTCTCACATCATTTTCAGTTTCATGTGTTAGAGTTCAGCATAATCCTCATGCAAAGCTTAATCTGTACAGAAAATGCTTTCTCCCTGGGAGGGAATTGCTGAAGGCAGATGAAGGTGCGATATGACATTCATATTAAGCCTCCAGTCCCCCAGTCCCTGTTAGCATCGTTTGCTGGAATCGCCACAGTCACAGAGAAATAGTGTAATAAAAGCAGAATTTTAACACTGTATTTGAAATGCCACATTTATTTGTTCTCTTATTATGTGATGGCAAATATACCAGCAAATGTATTATTAAGGGTCATTCAGAGTGATGTGGTTGTTGATAAATTAACTGCCATCTGCGTGTCACTTGGTAACTTGTAATCATTCACAGCTATTCTGAGCTAAGTCACTCAGATAAAACTAGTTGTGCTAAATTTAATTTTTAAAATTGCCTAGAAATGTTGGGTGGGAATGTTGCCATTCAGAGGTGCTCTGAGACACACACCCAAAGTGTGCAGTGTAGGCACTGTGCATCAAGCAAGCAGTTGGCAGCTGAGTTTTATAATACACCGGACCAAGTTCTCAGAGGCAGAGAGAAGGAAAATCATGCTCAATTACTGCAAAATAGTTTGAGTTTTTTGGAATATTTTTTCTTCCTGAACCAGGTCACAGCACACAAAACTTGTTGGGTTTCATAGCACTTGAATTCTACAAGTTTCCTCAGATTCAGATGGTCTCGTGGCAGGAAAGGCCATATGAAATGGAAACAGGCCCTCATGGGAGCACCACCTTCCCCCCTTGCCTGTCCTAGGAGGTGGCCAAAGTCTTGGAAATCTTGGTTTCCAAGGGTACCAACATAACAGCTGCTGTGAACCAGGGAGTCCATGACAGCCACTTTGTACCAGCCTTCTACCATGCAGGCTGCAGAACAGCCAGAGAGAGGAGTCAGGAAAGCAGGTGGGTTTCAGCCACAGAGTCTTGTTTTTGCTAAAAATTTCATCAAAACAGGCACATTTTAAACATGTCAATGTCAGTAAATGATGCCCCACCACAATGATTCAATGCATGTCACCATAGATTGGTAGTCAAGTCATGAAGCAAATTTGCAGCATGAAGCAACATAAGGCTTCAGCAATTATGCTGAGACACTGGTTTGGAAAAGGGGGGAGAACACCTTGGTCTGATTAGTACAGTATGGTGAGGAACTTCAGTTGTAAGGAAGTGTGTATTAAGGCTGCTTCTATGGCTACAGTGGCCTTATTATGAGGGAATAGGTATCCCTTGAATGGAGTGGAAGCTGTAGAATTTACATAGTGATGAGGCATTTCAGTGGGCCCAAGAACTACAGTTGATTTTCTTTTCCAGCTAAAAGCAGGTGTGAGTGGTACTTATTAATCTGAGTCCACCTCTAAATGCACTTAACAATTCAAGTTCAATTAATTTTCAGAGTGCCCAGGTAGGAAGTAATCATTAAAAACACGTAAATTAAATTACTTGGGAGCTTAATAGATTAGTCATTGACTTTCCAGCTTATGTTGGATCTTAACCTTCAACAGAAATTAATCAGCAATCAGTTCTCTGAACTGGCTATAAAAGGTCACAACACAGTGGCTGAAACATACACTAAATGAAACCTTAGCCTCAGAGCTGTCTGTCAGGAGGAGGTAGAAAAAGAGATGGACTGCCATGGAACTTCATCCTTGGGATGCCATGGAGCAGACACTTTTAGACTCATCCTTGCCTTGATATTTGTCTGTGAGAAATGAGCCCCGTGTGTGACATCTGTGCTCATAAATCCATTGTATACAAAGTCACTGAATCCTCATTGCTCTGAACACTGAATGTGTTTTGATAACTTTTGCAATGGAAGTGTGGGTTTACCTGGACACAGTGCTTTATGCCCTGGGGGACTATCGTCCAGTCTCACACTTTGCCTTCTAAAGGAAGACCATTTGGGGAAGGCTGTAAGTACAGATAACAGGGAAAATAAGCTCTTAAAAATTATAATACACTGCATTAAGACTTGGACCATGGGAACTATTTCCAGTGTGCTGCAACAATGATTCTACTAACTTATTAGGAGCAGTGACACACTCTCTATAGAGGTACATCGTAACAAATCTCTCTCTACTGCCACATACGCATGCAATGAGGTGTCTGTATCATTCCAATCACAGAAGTAAATGTTTTTAATGGGAATTTGGCACAAAATTCCTTTAAGTACCCTGGGTACTGCCACCTTGATAGTGGAGTGAAGGATAAATTAGTAAGGGAGGCAATGATGAATAAATAAAATAAGTGCCAATGAACACAGAGATGCCCACTGACTTGTCATTTCTTCACCTCAAACCTTTAGTAATTTGCCCCTGTAAAACATAAACTGAGCTATGCTGCACCATCATTCCTGCTCTTATCATAGCTATGCCTGTTGCTAGTGACCATTTGCATCCAGCCAGGTGCAGAGACAAACAAAAGAAGGTTTCCTGGGGAAGGCAAAGGGGGCCTTTATCTATCTTACTCTGAGAACATATGATGCAAAATCAGTATCATAACAAGGGCAGAACAAGGTGTCAACTTAGAAGGGGCACCTGGCGTCAACTTAAAAGGGGCACCAGTATGCCCCCCTTCCCTTAGAAGTTTTTTCCATGGGAGGGACAGCCCTGCCATAGAATATCTGTGGGGTACTACAGTGAGCAAGGCAAGTGAAATGCACCCCCCCCCCAGCTTTGTGGTGGGAGGAACAGTCCTGCACCCTAAAGCATTACTGGTGTGGGGAGTAAATGGGATACCAGGAGCAGCCTTGGGGAGTCCACAGTGGCTGGGCTGCTGCACTGGCGTGCAGTAAGTCCATTCCTTAGCTACAGCAGCCAAACACATGCCATTACAGAAGAAAGCTGTAGCAGCTGCCACCCAAGCATGGAGAGCAGTATCAAGTAAGACTCCACCGGACCACCCTCCTGCTCTCCAATAGTCAGCATAATACACACCCCCACCTCTGCCCTGGGCACTGAAATAGCTTGCTACGCCTCTGTGCAAGATGTTCTTGCTGCTATAAGTGGGATCTAGGCACACATCGCCACATGACTGAATCCCCCATCTGTCTGTCAGCAATGTCCTAAACAAATGCATAAGGAAAAGCCTGGTGAATTTGTGCACTGAGCCATCACGGGCGAACTCCAGATGCCTGTCCTGGGGTATCACAGACAAGGCTAAAATAGAAGAAGAATGAGAATCCTAGTAATGCTAAAGCTGGGAAACTGAGGTGAGGAAGAAAAAAGAGAGCTGAGAAGCTCCTGCAAAGTTGACAAGAAAGTTGCTAAAGCTCATGTCAGTGGAAGATATTTAGTTTTTTGAGCACCAGAAATTTTTTCCATGTTCAGGGTTTGAGAAGCCTCTAACAGCGAGGTAGCCGCAGAGGCATTGCCTTTCAGGAAATGCCCCCATCCCTCAATCTCTGTGAGTTCCTGGGCTTGTTAGTCAGGTAATTTTCTATTTAAAAAAAAAAAAAAGGAGCAACCTTTAGTGTAGAAAAAAGTGACTAAGACAGATGCCAGTTTATACCAGAGATCTAAGGAAGATATTTCTAAAACTGCAATTACCAGAAAAGGGGAAAAATTACTACTTACTTCAGGGATTTTTACACATGGAGAAGCAGAGCTGTGGAAAATAATCAGAGCAATATGTTTGCAAAAATACATTATTTATAATGAAATATTTCACAGCAAAAGGTCACTAAGAGAAATTGAAGGCTAGTAAGTAGTTGCTTTATTGCCATAAGGTTTATGGTCACCTTTAATTAAGATTATAATAGGCAAGTTTTAAATCTATTAAGCAAGCCCAGTTTAGGGCCCAGCCACCAGTTTCAAGAAAAATGAACTGCAGAGTCAACTGACAGTCATAGCTTGGCCAGTTTGCTCTGCTGTGAATCAGGACAATTCCTCACAGGATTATTTTCCATACACACACACACACAACACAAAGCCTTAACCAGCATGTTGCTAGAGCCAGATTCATCAAGGGGGTATGCAATAGAGATACAGGTAGAAAGTCCCTTTTTTGTCCACATTCTCCTCCACATAGGGTGCATCTACACATTGACCTACAACAAACTTGTTACTGCACCATGCATGTGGTGCACAGTTAGTTTTAGGCACTACTTCTCCATAGAGCATGCCACTATGGCAAAGTAGCTGCCAGTCACATGTAGATTCACGTGATCATAATGTCGCCATAGAGCACTGTATGGCGATGTAACGTGTCACTACAGTGATGTAGGTGTTGTGTAGATGCACCCATAAACACCTTACAGACCTAACTATGGGCAGGCACAGACATTTTTTCACACGAGCCCTGGGTGTCACACCTGTGTTGTCTGCAGTAAGGAACTCAAAAACAGATGCTGCCAGATACGTACCTTAGAATATCAATCTTCTTTATTTCCATCTGAGGTCTCTTTAGTCCTGATTCACTGATACAAAGGCTTTTTGGTGATATGTTAGGAAGAAACCCATCTGCCTAGAACAAAATGTGGCTTTCATTTCAATATATACAGCAGCTGAAGGTCCAAAACTTCGGAGAAGTCAAAACTCTTGACCTTAATTTTACTGAGATCCTTAGTTTCAAAACCATTAGCTTTTCCTGAGAGCAGCGAGGTGTACTGAATAAAATGGGTAAATAGTAGTGTTTTTATAACATCAATCAAAAAGGAATTAAAGCCCCTTTTGCATTCTTCCTTCCCTCGACATTCTTTTTTTAAGTTACAGACTGGGTTTTGATTGGGGCTAAAAGAGCAATAAGGACAAGGTAGAACATTTTAACCACATTTCTTATCCTGGAAATAGCCCTGCCCACCAGATAGTGTTTAGGGATTGGTAAAGCACAATTAACCCTTAATTGGAACATGAACAAAGAACACAGACAACTCAGTGTCCTAAAATCAAAGTCTAATTTTATTAGTACAAGAAGTATTATCTTAGCAGTTTCTATATTCAGAAAGAGAAAAACACTTAGTACAATGATCTCACCCAATCCAAGATGTTACTTTGCTCGGAAAAGATGGCCACTCTGTTCATGAAGCAAAGGGTGTATTGTTGTCTGGGATGCTCCAGACAGATATTGAAGGCTGGATTTATGATGACAATGATAACGATGCCACACTTAACTTTCTTGCTGCTCACTTTTATGCTTTCCTTTAACTTCACTCCTTTGATGAGCCCTTGCTTTCAGATTGGTCTCTTTGCAGTCAACATATTGTCCATATTCTATCCTATCAGCGTATTCAACAGACCCGTCATGAGCATACCTCTTAATTTGGCTGTTTCCCAGTGTCTTACTTTGGGCATTGTCCACTGATCTCTCTTATCACCTTTCATTAACATATCCAATCATTTCATCCCTCTGATTCAGCCAGTTAATGCCAAGTTCAGTTAATTTGAGCTAGTAACAAAACTACCGCTATGTTGTGTTAGAAAAACTTCCCACAGTGATAGAAAAGGAAAGAAACATCATGCGAGCAAACTCAAGGCCATAAGCTGCTTGCAAGAGGCAAAGCCAGCTGATGTTGCAGACACGAGCAAAATGAAAAGTTCAGATAACAATGAGGCTATACAGAACTTTAGGCTGAATATAAAAGAAAACTTTAAACAATACTGTAATTCACCACTCTATAAACAAATACAACTGTAAAGCCTAAAATATGACAAGCTACCCTATCAGAAACAGCTGCCTGTGGAAGAGCAGCAATGACATTTATCACCCTCCTAACCATTGCTAGCATGCTAGCAACTCCCACCCATGCTTGGAAAAAGGTATCTTGCATTTATTAAATGTGTTTCATCTCTGAGAACTTGACAGACATAAGCTGAACTGCAAACTATACTCAGGGATCACTTACCCAACAGCTGCGCTGCTGCTGAAATTGTCTCTCTCCACAGTGCTATGTAACTAACCATTCACCATTGTCACTGTCATGGAAAAAGGAATATAATAATTGGCAGGAGTTAGTTTATTTTCATTCTACATAGTTTAGATCCTGATGTCTTGATGGAATTAAGCTGTGATTGTGTGAGGGGACAGACAGCCTAATCACTAAGAGGAGTTACTTTTGTGAGCACAAATAACAAGCTTCTTAAGAAATAGGGCAAAAATGCCAGAATTTTGCAGCAAAAAATGGAAAAGGTGAAAATGAACTGGTACTGCTTCACATATCAAAAAGTGCCTGATGAGCTGTCTGTAAAATGGAGATTTTTGTCTGACTTGCAGTTCAGAACAGATTTAACAGCAGGAACTGGCTTGAATGTCAGCTATAAGAAAGACCCCCCTCTCTACCGCCAATAAACACACCTAAATTATGTGTATAGAAAACCCCTGTCATTATAAAGAATAGATCTACAGCATCTTTTGCCTGAAACCTATCAGCTTAAATGGCACTACAGAGTAGACCTTGCTGTATCAATAAAGTCTGTGGAGGAAAAAACAAAGAATAAATGTGTATCACACAGTAACATAAATAAGAAGGTGCCATCCAGAGTCAAAGCTTTCATGCTGGAAGGCTAACATTTCCATTTCTAAAAACAGCAAGACGTAACACTTGCTGAGCAAGATAGACCTTGTTCAAGAGGACCAGATGCTTTTCCTGCTTTAAAGATTTATTCCGAGGTGATATGCTAAGCAAATCTAGGCAGAGTTGTTACTCTGAGACACCAAATTTTATTTAAATCTTTGATTGTTTGCATTATGTCTTCTCAAATGGTTTTCCATTACCAAAGAAAGAGGGACGTTAAGCACTCAGTGTACACACACACACACGCACACGCACACACACACGCACACGCACACACACACCATCCTTCCCTCCACCTCCCTTAAATTATCTTATAAATCTTATCCCATCATTTAAACTCATTGATTGCATCATCTGCAGTTTTTTTTTAAAAATCCCAGATTCCAAGACTATTTTTCTACCAGTAAACAAGGTAGATATGTCTAGCACTATCCCTAGGGCCCTTTAATCACATTCCATCTTATCCCTCTAGATGAGTCTTTTGTGAGATATTGGTCTCTCTCTCTCTCTCTTTTTCTTGTCTCTTTTCTTTTATATTTAATAGATCATTTTTAATACCAAGTCAAACTGAAGCTTTCCCTGGCTTCATCTAAGCTATTACAAAAGGCTCAGAAAAGATGGACAAAGATATCTTTCCTTGAGCAGCACAAAAGCTCTTACAATACTCCCATACGGTGTAGTAGATAACTGCATTGGGGCTGCATCAAGAGACCTCCATCCTGTTTATTGCAGTTCTGGAGCTCATGGGAGCAAGTTATATAGGCAACCATCGATCCTCTGGCTCCTGGTGTATGTGTAAGAGGTCTAGTCAGGTGCCCAATTAATCTGCTTATGGATGACAAGCCCAATTTGAGAGTGACAACTTGTTACAAGTTATACGCAAGTTGTTTTATTTCATTATGGGCAGGATAGATTGCATTGGAGCATAGCTTTTTTGGTCCACCTTTTCTAGGGCTTTCTTCAAGAGAAGCAAGCATAACACCCCTGAATAGGGCTGTTTGGATATCTTGGTATCTGCCTCAGGGTCCTTATGCCCCTTCTCCTTATGGAGTCCTGCAGCCATCACACCAAGACCATGGATTTGTATGCCTAGGCAATGGTCTGGAGGAGTGGAAGCTACCCTAGACCTCCCATCCCACCTTTAGACCATTGACACAGAGTCTAAAGGCCAGACTAAGTGCAGACATTCAGTGTCTTGATGACTGTAACTTCTGCCAAAGAGCAACAGGTTAGAGCTGCTGCCGACTGCCTAATGCCTCAGTGACCATGTGCTTCTGTCAGAGTGATGTCCTTTAGCCTTATTCTGACCAAGAAGTACCCACAAGGCATTGGGGGCTAGAATTTTAAGGCACCCTATACTTGCCTTACTCTGGAGGTTGCAACATTGTGATATTTTATAGGAACTACCCTGTCATGAGTAGCCCCAACATGTTGGCACCAGGCCCTCCAGTTGTACGTAGGATGTTGGATGTAGGATGCACATGAAAAGGCCAAGAGATTCCTGTTGCTGACTATTGCTGATCACACCATTTACATTAATGCTTGCATTAAGAGTGAACAGGATGAAGTGGCATAACCAGCTGCGATTCCATTGCTGTCATTGATGTTACATCAATGCCACCTGAGGATTTCCTAATAACTGTTACACACCTTTGCACACATGGCAGGTGGCTGTTCCTTGCACAGAACTAGAGCTCAGAGAAGGGTCACAATGATGGAGGCTGTGATCATCTCTCATGCAAAGAGAAATTGAAAAGACTGGTATGGTTTACCTGGAAAACGGACAGTCCAAGTATTAAAAAAAAATTAATGGGATTGAAAAGTGAAGTAATCTTGAGAATTTTTCAATTAAGTATCTTCATTTTAAAAGACTGACTCATCAAAACCAAAGCCTTTCATGGGAATGGCCTGATTTTGACAAATGTAGTTACACAGAAAAGAAAAGTGAAGAAAAAGACTCCAGTCCAAAAATCCATTAGAAGTTTAAAAAACTGGTACAGGAGACTGGCTAAATCAGAGGTTTACAAATAGGACTTGGGGGCATATATCTCATATATCACATGTTTAATTCCTGTCCAGACTGGTAATGATCACACATTATTCCTCTCTGTTGGCTTTAAGGTAGAAAGCATGACATCATTAAGTGGTCCCAGCCTACATGCTCCAGTGGGCACCTGCCTACATCCAGTCACTAAGCAGCAACCTCCAGCACATGAACCATCTCAGCCCATAAGCAGTTTCTAAGGAGATTGAAGGATGCCTGAGGTGTGGAGAACGAATAGGCTGCGGACACCTCTGGGGGGAGGTTTTAGTGAAAGAATCCCAATGGGATGAAGGGAAAGCTTGCTACGCTATGGTCCATGTGGTACTAGTCTTGTGAATGAGCAAATCACACCCAGGCTGCCAATCTGGAGCATGACTGAATTAATTTCTGAACAAGCAAGGGAGGTCCCTTCATCCCTCCGCCAGGTCCACGTCCTTGTTCTCATGTGTGCTTCTGACTGGAGGAAGACTAAGCATATGAATCCTTTAATGCAGACCCATAATTCCCCAAGGTCAGAAGGCAGATTTGTGTCTCAGAGCTGTTAATTGCTGCCACGGTAAAGCTTCCTGAGTGATATTTTTAGCATTAAAATGTGGAGCTGCTGACGTTTTCTTGAAATTGCTTATACAACAACATGCTCATAAGCGTCTCACCTTCACAGTGCGGTATGGTACGGGAGGGAACTGAGCAGCTCAACGGCCTTTGCTTAATGCAAAATTGGTAATGTCATTTTCTTGGTTCCCAAATCCAGTCTGATGAATAAAAGAACAAGGTGAATGTACTGGAAAGCTAAGCCAGCTAGATTCATATGCATTGCAAACGGCTCCTAACGGATTTCTCATATCCTCTCACTGCAATTCTTAAATGCTCAAATAGCCCTGACAGAATATTTGCAGTTTATAGGCATTGAAAATAGGATTGATTTACTGTAGCCACATATCAAAGCAGGAAGTGGCACTTTTACACATGTATCAGCAATTAGATGTCTGAAGGCAGCAGAAAAGTCTGTTTCATTCTTTAAAAATAAAAAATTGCTTACTGTCCCAGAAAGAGCCATTTGACATCCAAGTTCTGGGAGCTATGAGACTATGTTAAGAATTAACAAAGATGCATTAGTTGTCATGTAAAAGTCTGCTTGTTCTAGTCTTCCCCCATCCTTTTTTCTTTACTTTGAGTTGTCTCAATATTCTGCTAACAGCTAATAAGTGTTTGTGAGTAATTTTTCTAGACATTGCAGCTGTTAAAGTAGCTGCCTGTGGAAAATGCATTTAAATCAAAATGACAGCCATGTCTATATCTGAAGGAGCATTCAGCCACCATGAACTGTAGAGTGGCGAGACCTGTGTGAGGCAGGCAGCATCCCCATCAGAATAATTTCTAGGACAGCCTTAATAAGCAAATGCTCCGCTGTGGACACTGTTTCTTTCTAGGCAGGTTTCTGTCTTGATGGGTAGTATTACAGTGCACTTAAACCACTGGCTTATGTAAAAGACTTCTATAGTCACATTAATGAAGCACATTGCCAGCAGAGAACCTGACCTGCAGTGTGGATGCTATCAGTAGATGATACCAAACAATCAAGCATTGGAAAGGGAAATGCACACCAGCAAAAAGCCTAGGTATTATTCTGTATTTAAATGCACTGCCCCTTTCACAAAGTTGAATTCAAACATTTGCCCAAGAATATTTCAAGACTTGCAGAATGCATTGGACCAGGAACTCCCCCTACCTATGCAATGAAGAAGGAGCGAGGCATATGTCTCCAACTGTTCCGCCCACCACAGGTGGGGATCTATTGGTGCAGTTCTAGGAAATTGGTTTTGAAGGGTAGGAGATCTTTCTCTTGTGAAGGACTGGATCTGAAAGCCTGTTCTAAGGTTTACCCCTTGCAGTATTACCCTACCTGGATAAAAAAGAATGCCAGGGGCACATGACAACCTATCATACATACAACAAACCATTCCTCAACCTCCTTCCCCAGACCTCGCTAGTAACCCTTTGCTGGGAGTGTTTGCAACCTTTAATGGTGTTAATCTGTCACCAGGTGCCAGAGGGGAAACAGCTTGTCTCTGTTCCCTAACTGTAATAACTACATATTGAACAGTGCTGGGCTTGATTTATTAACCATGAGATTTTACAGGCTGCCTGCTATTGACAAATGGCTGCAATTTTAGCCCCTCAGCCCCCCTCCACCCAATCAATACCTTTTAATCGAGTCAAATCTCAACAAATTAAATTAAAGCAACTTCCCAAAATAGCCCCAAAGCGAATGAACCAGTGTGTGTAAATCCTGCCACTTTGACATACTGCAAGTGAGTTATAAAAAACAAAGCAAAACACAGGATGCATCTGGACATGTCCACTTTTGCACGTTGTAAGATTTGGTTTAATTAAATTTGATTTTAAAGAATTTGTAATTGAACTGAAATACATAATCAGTATGGCTTAATTAGCAGCTAATTGAGAAATCAGGAACTTGAATAGTTTGAAGGCAATGGTGGGACTCAAGTAATGCTGAGACTATGTGCTGACATTGCACGGGTGAATATCTGCTCAAGGGAGCCTGTATTTCATCCCAGCCAATATGAAATGAAATGGGAAAAATAATGTAATGGAGAAAGGGACTGAAAGGAAATCAAAGCAAAACAATATCAAATTAACTTTTAAAGTGTCTGTGCATGTGCTTTTTGCTTTCCATAAGCAAGCACATACATGTCAGCACCATTCATCACTCTCTAAAGGCATATGTTGGTGGGAGACAAAGGGGCTGACACTCTGAGTTCCAGGATGCCATTCCTGCCTCTCAGCACTATTTGCTATTCAAAGCAGTGGTGACAGTATTGTCTCCTTGTCTCCTCCTCATGACTGTTGGGACAGTCTTAAATACTGTTTCTAAGTTGCTTTAAAAACTCTGGCCATTTTAGTGCAAATAATTTATTATTACTTGTGATTTTGTTCCTTGTCATTTTGCCACATTCATCTCTTCACTGCTTCTGCTGGGTTCTCTGAGTCCTGTATTTGAGCATAAATTATTTTCTGACACAATATTGCAGCATTGGCTATTTATAGCAGAGTCTTGCATTGGCTGAGTCTCTCTCATTCCCCATTTCATTGGGCAAGTTTCTCTGATTCCTATTTCTCATGTTGTTGGCTTCAGTTGATATGCATCTGCTAATTACAATGTAGGATGTTATGTAAAATGGATCACATGCACTCTCTCTCTCTCTCTCTCTCTCTCTCTCTCTCTCTCTCTCTCTCTGTCTCTCTTGTGGGCACACACTCCTTTTTATGGCTGTATTTACTTGGCAATGTATACTGTACTACTGGAAAGAGTATGCTAGACTAGCTATACAATAATGCCTAATTACAAAGAATTCTTCTTTCTCTCCCCACACATTTAGAGGCTGCTTCTCTGCTTGTGGGGCTCCAGTGGTCAGCAGAGTTAGACCAATAGAGAAGGTGGCCTCTTACTTTGGCAAAACTCAGTCCTATGCCAGAGAGCTGTGTAGCCTTTCAGCATATACTGGAGCACAGAGGTCTTTGGGGAGGCATTGCTTGCAAGATGTAGGTGCCTTAATTGTGTGATTAAGATACAGCCTCCGTTTCCATGGAGAAGGCCCTGATGGCTCATCCAGCTGTCCTCTTTGTCTCAAGCTGACTTGATGTTTCTCTCTCCCTGTTCCAAGCACTTGTCACTCCACACTGGGGCGTTCATTTTCACAACTCAGCCCCGGCCTCCTTTCTCACTTCATTACCTTGATCTATTTTTAATTTCACTCTTGTTTTTAGTCCTCATCCTTCTGCCTCTTTTTTTTCCCTTAACCCAGCTTATTTCAAGGAATATTTGACTTTTTACAGCATAAGTGGTATTTTGCAGATATTCTCTTACCACATGCTCTTATCCCTAGGCCAATTATGTTCCATATCCTTGTGTAAACACCTCTACTGTCTCATCCCATCTTCTCTTTCAAAATCCCCTTTTTAATTATTCTATGATAAATGAACCTGGATTCTTGCTCTGAAGTTCAGAATGGTTGCCCTCACTTCAAGTCAAATCTGCCTCTCGCTCCTGTGTTGCCCTTTATCTACTCCTGTGCCCTCTCTTCTTCTTGCCTTTCTCACTACAATCCCCTCACATGGAGCTGCACACATCCCTTTTCTGATGCACTGGATGTATTTAATCCAAGAGAAATTTCCCCATGTATGTAGCATTCTGCCTTATCTACACCTCACAAAAGCCACACGTGTGAGATTGACCCATGCCAAAGTCTAAATGTCATGGAAGTTCCAGAAAGTCCTCCCGAGTTGGTTGGTATGAGATTCATGCAATGCGCAGACCAGGTGCTGACACATTGTACAGATGTGAATGTCACCCTTTTTCATAGCCCCCTTTTCTGAAGCTGATTTTCAGTACTGGGCTCTTGACACATCCCCTCATCCCTATCTTAATCCCAATTGGAACTTAAATGAAGCCCAGGAGTTCAAATCTTCTTTCACAGTAGCGTAGAGCTCACATGTCGCATTCCCCAGGTACCTCTCCACTATTTACCAGCTACATTCATTCCCATTCCCCCTCCCTGCTGCCCCCGCTCCAGCCTGTCTGTCACCCATAGACTCCTCAATTTTAGGCCTGTGTGAAGAGCCTAGTATTTGCTTCAGATTCAGCTGATTCAGGGGACAGTGATTCGATTCGGTAATTCAAATAACTGTCCTGAATCGATTCAGCCAAATCTCCAAATTATGCAGGCCCATCCCCTTCCTGCTCTCCCAGCCCTGGCAATGGCTGCCCTGCCCGCCCCTGCTCCCGGCACTTTGAAAAAAAAAAAGCCCTGACTCACCAGATGCTGCTGGGCGGGAGGGCAATTCCTGCTGCCTCCACTGCCCCATGCTGTGTGGGGGGCTCAGCCATGAGCCCCCTGACCTCTCCCCTGCTGTCCCAGCCCCCCCACCTTGGCTGCCCCACCCACCCCAGATCTGGCCCTTTAAAGAAAAAAAACAAACAAACCCCCACTGACTCACTGGTTCCTGCCCAGTGGGGGACAATTCCTGCTGCCCCCAATGCCCCTTGCCATGTGGGGGGATTTTCCACAAGCCCCCTGAAGCCCCAAGGCCAGTGTAGAAGCTGGTGAGTCCTGGGGTTATTTGGGGGTTTTTCTTCTTAAAGGGTGAAGTTGGGGCAGGCAGGGCAGCCATGGGGGGGGGGGGCTGGG
>NW_017729014.1:3572893-3588867 GCF_001723915.1 Gavialis gangeticus | reverse complement strand
CGGTGAGTCAGGGCTTTTTTTTAAAGCACCAGGAGCTGGGGTGGGCGGGGCAGCCATGGAGGGGGTCTGGGGGAGCAGGCAGGGTATGGGGCCTGGCAGGCACCTCCCCATGTTCCTCTCCTCTCACCCCCTCCCCCACCCCCTACTTACCAGCTGTAAGTCCTGCTCCAGCTACCTGCTACAGTGGGCGGGGACTTCCCAAATCATTGAAGCTCTCTGAATCTTTTCCAAAGATTCAGAGAGCTTCAAATCGATTTGGACCTTTTTATTGGCCCCGATTCGATTCGGATTTAGAGATTTGGCCACCAAATTGAACCGACTCTCCTCCGATTCGAATCACCACCCGAAGCTTCACACAGCCCTAACACACCAACTACAAATGCTTCCTCAGCCTGACAAAGCTTTTCTACCCAAAAGTTTGCGAAGAATTTTTCCAACAATTTGAGTTGGTCTAATAAAAGATATCAGATTTACCCTAAGAACGTTGTCTGGCTATGTCCTTAGACGTAGGCGATGTGTTGGTGGGGCATGGGGGGATACGTGACCCCCCTGAGATTAGCCACTGCTGAAGCTGCTTCTGTGGGTGGTCACCGCTTGCCACCCACCCCGCTGTCGATGCGGCCATTGGCATCTGCAGGTAGTCCCTGCTCACCTCCACCAACACCGATGCTGGCAGCTGTGGGCAGGCCCTACTCACTGCCATGGTGCCCCCACAGTCTCAGGAGGCACCAGTCATTCATGTCCTTAGAACAATACGGCTACCACCTATACCCATGTCTCACTCTTTATTTTATCCCACATCTCTCCTTCTGTACTGCTTCCTTTATCTCCTGTATCTTCACTCTTATGCCAATAATACAGTCTCTGAGCCAGGGACCAGTCCTTCTTTCCACCTCCATGAAGTATCAAAGCAACACTTTAAGTTACTTTTACTATTATTATTAATTATTACTAACAATTTATAAGAAAACATCACCATCTTCTAGTGCAGATGGATTACTGGGCAACTGACAAGAGAGTTGAGTTATAACCAGTTGACTATTGCTATACAGTGTTGGGGCTGTTGTCTTGCCAGCTTACATAACATAAGCCAAATCAGTGAATGGAAAGGGGAGGAGCACAAATGGGGCTGATAGTGGGATACTGGACCAGTGCCTCTGCCTGTTGTCAAGAGTCACTTGTCTGCTCTTGGAGACAATGGGCCAGATGACTGGAACTATGCCAGATCCACCAGCTGGAAATCTGGCCTTATGTCTTTCCAAGGAGATACAGAACAGAGGTCCTACCTACCTTTTGTAATTAAACAGTTCATGGAGCTTCCCCCAAGACTCATGGTGTCAGTTACTATGTCCTGGCTAAACTGAGGTGTGGGTAATAGCACAATGGCTACAGAAGTCCTACCTTGTAACCCAATGGATACAACATTCTTCTTTGCACACCATTGCAAACTCATGTCTGTGAGTTTGCTCCCCCTGTGAAGCCGGAAGTCTGCCTCTGTGGAATGTGGCTGGCCTGTGCCATTGGAATTAAGTCTTGGAACACCGTGGTCCAGTTTGCTCAGATGAAGTGCTCTCATCTGCCATGTCTTGATGTTACCATATAAATCTCTGGGAGCTGGAGGAAATTTTGGGGTTTTTGTTGTTCTCCCGCCCTGGCGGGGGGTCGGGCTAGAAGATCTACTAGGTCCCTTCCGACCCTTGATCTATGAAACTATGAAACTATGAAACTATGAAATGGACCAATGATAATTCCAAGAGCTGTAGGCCAGTCTTTTTATGGGTCTACTCTTTTACCCCACCTTTACCACTTCAGTAAGAAAGACATTGGTGAGTCAGAGCCTCAGTGAGAAGGGAGTCCAGGATGGGTGGTTCTTCCTTAAGGAAACGATCCTCTGAGCTCCGAGGGAGTCAGTCCCAATGCGAACCAAAGGGGGCAAGAGTGCTAAAAAGTCCCCTTGGCTCAGTAAAGGCATCCAGGAGGCCCTGAGGGCAAAAAAGGTGGCATATAATCAGTGTAAGCAAGGGACTATCACCAAGGAGGATTACACCTCCATTGCTCATGATTGCAGGGAGGCGATTAGGAAGGCCAAGGCAGAGACAGAACTAGGGCAAGCGACCAGAATTAAGGACAACAAAAGGTCCTTTTTCAAATATATAGGGAGTAAGGAGAAGGCACCAGGTAACATGGGGCCCCTACAGGACAGGCTTGGCAATCTGGTGATTGCAGCAAAGGAAAACAGATCTTATGATGAGAGGCTGAGAGCCATGAGACAAGGGATGACAAGACTGAACGGTCACAAACCGCTCCATGACTGATTCAGGCTGGATATAAGGAAGAACTTCTTTACTGTCTGAGTCCCCAAGGTTTGGAATAGACTGCTGCCAGAGGTGGTTCAAGCACCTACTCTGAACACCTTCAAGACACATTTGGATGTTTATCTTGCTGGGTTCCTACGATCCCTGCTGACTTCCTGCCCCTGGGGCAGGGGACTGAACTCAATGATCCTCCGGGGCCCCTTCCAGGCCAAATATCTATGAAATCTATGAAATATGCATAAATCCAATTATAAATAGAGTCCTCAGGTCACTGTCCGAGTGCCCATTCCCTGAAGGCAGCATAATGTTTGCCAGGTTCATCAGTTCTTGGCCGTCCATGCTCAACAGTCACACAATTCTGACCAAGGCTTTTAGAACTGGCCAGCACACTCATAAAAGGTTAACAACAACAAAACCACAATCCTTGGCTCTCCACTGCTCTGGGTCTAACTCCAAGTTTCTTACAGTCTCTCTGGGTCTTCCCCCACTTTTCACACTGGCCCTGTTTATGGGATCTTCACCCCTGCCCATGTCTTAAGTTAAAGTCCTCAGTACTGTCACCAAAAGGGGTACTTCTTCTTGAATATGTACAGCTAACAATAAAGAAAATAAACAAAAAAATGACTTAGTTTCTTCTCACCATCATCCCATCACCAGCATGAGGCTGTTTCTGGCCCTCGTTGAAGTTGGTCCAGTCCTGGGTACGTCACTCAGGGTCTGGACCCTTCCAGGAATTGCCTAAAGAGCCTTTTTTCCCTCTTGCAGAACAGCTCTTCAGACTTACTGGATGGCCCTCTAGACACCATTTTGCAGGCTCTTCAGCTCCTGCCTGCTGGAGGCCTCCCACTTCCGTCTTTCAGCTGCACCAGAAATGGGTTTGCACCAGAGCCTGGTGTCATCCTCTCTGCACTGCCCCTTTCCAGGACTTAAAAGTATCTGTGCCAGTTGCCTTCCATCCATCGAATCATAGAATCAGTGGACCAGAAGGGACCTGGGAGATCATCAAGTCTGGTCCCCTACCGTAAGCAGGAGGTTAACGAGCTCCAAGTAGCTCAAAGAGGTGCTTATCCAGCCTCCTCTTGAACACTTCCAAGGATGGCGACTGCACCACCTCTTCTGGGTGTGTGTTCCAGGTTCCAGTTACCTTTATAGAGAAGTTGTTCTTCCTTATGTCCAGTCTAAGTCTTCCCTCTATTAGTTTGTGACCACTCGTCCTCATGCTCCCCAGGGGTGCCTTTCCTGAAATGTTGCTCCCCCAGATCTTGATGCTCCCTCCTGACATACTTGTAGGTGGCTATCAGGTCACCTCTCAGCCTCCTCTTACTCAGGTTGAACAAGCCTATTCCCAGAGTCTCTCCTCATATGGCCTGTCCTCCAGGCCCCTGATCATGCAGGTGGCTCTTCTCTGCACCTTCTCAAGCTTATCCACATCCTTCTTGAAGTGCGGTGCACAAAACTGGGCACAGTAGTCCAGCTGTGGCCTCACAAATGCTGAGTAGAGAGGGAGAAGCACCTCCCTAGATCTATTGGCAACACATTGGTTGATACATGTCAGAGTTCTATTTGCCCCACTGGCAACTTCATCGCACTGTTGGCTCATATTCATCTTCTGGTCAATTGTGACCCCCAGGTCCCGTTCAGATACTGTTCCAGCCAGTGAGTTACCACCTATCCTATAGTTATGGTGAAGGTTCTTCCTACCCCGATGAAGGACCCAACACTTTTCACTGTTAAACCTCATCTGATTCTGATTCTGGAATACCACTATGAAGTAACCATTTAGGAGCTCAACCTTTTCATGGGGATCTACTGTGGGCTGCCCCTCCATATTCGGTAGGGGATCCTTCAATGGGGCTCACCTTTTTTCTTGTTCCCCATGTATCTATAGAAGGACTTTTTGTTGCCCTTAATTTTGGATGCTAGCTTGACCTCCATGCCTGCTTTGGCTTTCCGTATCTCATACCTGCAGACCCTGGTTATATGAGTGAACTCTTCTCTGGATGCTGATCTTTTTTTCCATTGCCTATATGTGTCTTTTTTATTTTTCAAAAGTACTCTTATATCTCTGTTGAGCCAAGTGGGTCTCTTGGCTCCTTTCCTGCTTTTAGATCTCATGGGAATGGCCTCTTTTTGAGTAGAGAGTGTAGCAGGGCACTAAGGCGCCTGCTACTTGAAAAGCAGCAGTATGGGCTCAGGTGCTGGTTGCTAGGGGCAACCAGGAGGAGCTGAGGGCCCACACCTGGTGAGTCAGCTGACCAGAGGCGGCAGGGCTGACTACTATAAAAACAGACTGGAGGCTGTGAGTGCTCTCTCAGCTGGTAGCCAGGAAGAAGGAATACTACCTGATTAAGGAAAAGAGCTTGGCCCTGAATGTGGGAAAGGGAAAAGGCCTGGATGTACAAGCCACTAGTCACGCAGGTGAGAGATGTGGTATGGTTTGGAGAACTTTTAGCCAGGAGGCTTAGATTTGTGTTATAGCTGATTGGTTTGTGTTATTGCTTTGCTTGTTGTTGTTACACCGGAGGACCAGGTGAAGCTATTAGGGGTTGGAGGAGGCCTCATAGGGGGTCCATGCTAGCGTGAGGACCCTGGTGCCAGAGAGGGCACAACATTCAGGGGTGCACTGACCCGGGCCCTGAGAAGGGGAGCAGAGGATTGTGGGGGGGCCAGGTAAGGCCAAGGCCGCCTGAGCCCTACAGGAGGTTTAAGACCCAAGGAGGAGATTTGGGGGCCAGGCATGGCTACAGCGACCTAAGCCCCAAAGCAAGAAGCCCCAGAGTGGGCAGTTGCGAGAAGCCCCAGAAAGGGGGCGGAGATTGTTGATGAGTGCCAGGGGGCAGAGATTGTTCACGAGTGCCAGGGGGCACGGTTGCGAGTGAAGCCAGAAGCGCCGGTGGGGCACAGGAGAGTGAAATCAACCAAACAATGTCCAGTACATCTGCGAGCCTTGGGGTGTGGTACAGGGATGGTTGGAGCCATGCGTAGCCCATCAGGCTGGGGTGCCCGGAACCCCATTATAGAACTGAGCCACAGGGGGAGCCAGCAGGACCGTAGCCAAGGGAACAAAGAGCAGCCTCCCTACATAACTACAGAACATCAAAGATGTGGCAGACGAGATTGTGAGGCTGCTTTAACACCGACTTGGCATGGTAGGGGGTGCTAGGGAGATCACGGCCACCCCTAGGACCCCGCACTGTCACAGAGAGGATTGCTCCTTGAGGAGACGCCATCGCTCCTGAACCCCCAAATCCTCTAGTTGGTGGTTGCAGAGGGCCTTTCTAACTAGATTCCTGAGTTTGTTAAAGTTTGCCCTTCTGAAATTAAGGACCTCTGTTCTACTAGTTGAAATCCTAGCCTTCTGGTATATTCATAAATTGTAAGGGCAGTAAGCTGCTACAAAGTTCCCTCTCAGCCTTCTCTATTTTAAGCTGAAGAGTCCCATGTCCCTCTGCCTTTCCTCTTATGGTTTGCCATGCAAGTCTCTGATTATACGGGTGGCACTTTTCTGGACTCGCTCAAGTTCTACCACATCCCTGTTGAAGTACAGTGCCCAGAACTGGACACAGTACTCTAGCTGCAGTCTCACCAATGCTGAGTAAAGTGGAAGAATAACTTCCTTGGTTTTGCTTAACATGCATCGTTTGATTCATGCCAGAGTATTATTTGCCTTGCTGGCTACAGCATTGCAGCATGATGGTCGCAGGTGGTCAAGTGTCGCAGGATGGTGAATCTAATCAGATTGCGTTTACTCTCTGTCACCCAGGCTACCACCAATCCTCAGTTTCCTGATCATGTCCTCCCCTTTGGTAAGCACTAAGTCCAGAGTGGCTTCCCCCTAATCAGTCCTTCAACAACCTGTGACAGAACCAGGTCATCAATAGTGGCCAAGTAATTGGTTGACCTGCTGGAGCTGGCTGAGTGGTCCCCCAGCAGATGGCAGGGTAGCTGAAGTCACCCATGACAATCAGGTCTTTAGTGCTGGCTGCCTCAGCCAGTTCCCTGGAGAATGCCTGATTGTTCTCTTCTTTTTGGGAGGGAGGCCTGTAGTAAACCCCCAGCATCAGGTCTCCCTCACCTAAATCCCCTTGTATTTTGACCCAAAGTGTCTCAAGGGACCTCTTCCCACTATCAATCCTGACCTGCAGGGAGGGGTACTACTCTTTCACATAGAGGGCCACCCCTCCTCTTTTCTTCCCAAAGCGATATTTCCTGTAGAGCCTATAGCTGTTGATATCCACTTCCCAGTCATGTGTGTTATCCTACCAAGTCACTGTCAACCCTATGAGGCTGAATTCCTCATCTATCAAAAGGAGAGCCAGTTCCTCCTGTTTGTTGCCCATGCTTCTGGCATTCCTGTAAAGGTACCTGAGTTCTCCTCTGGTTGCCTCAGGTTTTCTGCCACTATCCAAGTATCCTGGTGCTTTGGTGCTCATCTGGATGGCCACTATGTCAATGCCCTCTCCTGGGTCATCATGGAAAAGGGATCCATGTACAGTAGTGGCTTCATGTACAACAGTGGAACCTCCCCCCTCTCCCCCAGTCATGCCTAGTTTAAAGCCCTCCTCAGCAGGTTATTTTTGTAGAGAAGAGCTTCTTCCCTCTGCCTGTGAGGTGCTACCTGTCAGCTCTGTGTTCCTGGAGAACCCAGGTGCAGTACCCAGCCTGTTTGAATCACAAAGGACTCTCCTCCCTTCCCCACCCCCACCTCTGCCTGAACCAGAACTGATCAGAAGAAGGACTTACAAAAGGCAATGAAGATACAGTGAGAGACACGGCTAAACCCCTCTGGATAAGGGTGATAGGATTAAGGTAACTTCTCTAGTCTCATTTTCACTGGAGATGATACAGGAGATGGGAAAGGGAGGCACATCCATTAGCATTCAGAATAGAGAACAGAGATTCCAAGGCAAGGACCACATTGAACTCTGGGACCAGAGAAACAAGGGAGCACTGCATGATGGGGGATCCCTGCTCCAATTGCTAATCAACCCATGTCTGCACACACCCAGCTCAGCATTTATCAGACCAATTCTAGTGATGACTCCTTTATTGGTACTCAAAATACTGAATCTTCCTATTTAGATTGTGAGAGCCCTCAGGGTAATGCCACGCATAGCCAGGGATGATCAACTCCTATTGTCCAGCATAACAAAATAACTCTTGTGTACTCCTTTGAGACATCATTTACCCATAAACAAACCTGGTGTTCTCCCTTGAACCACTGTTATTTCCCTACAAAACCCCTACCCAAGCTCAAGTTTCTGTTCTGGTGCTTGAATCCAAAAGCTGAACCAGTTCCACTGGGACTTCACCTTCTCTTTTCCTGCCTTGAATACCTCTACTGATCATGCTGGGGGCTCTGCCTGTCTCAAGCACTCTGGACCCTAAGCTGAGCACCTTGTCTATGAGCTCCAACAAGCGCTTGGAAACCTGAACTGGTTCAAGTTTTGCCGAGTGGTGAGATCCCAACTCTCTCTCTCTCTCTCTGTTTAAGCCCACTTTCTAACCTCAGACTTGGTTTAATCCCCCTATCTCTCTCTCTCTCTCTCTTAGTCCAGGTACAGCTTTCTAAACCTGACTTTTTCTTGTCAGACTGGAGCTAGATTTCCCAAAATACCTAATTGAAATTGTGTAATATTGTAACCATTTTGTTTGTATTTCCTTATAATGACACTAGTAGTAATAGCCATACAAGTTTCATATACCTGGTAATAAAATAACTTTTATGGTCAAGCTGGTTGCCATACTGTTTCTGAGTCTTATTTACTCTTCCTTCTCAACCTCCCCATTTGCTCTGCAGCAATACTTCTTTTACCGAAGCCAAAGATCCCTGTAAAGCCCCAGAATCCTGATGGTCTGCTCATCAAGGGAGTTACTATCAGGACAGCTGGGCCAAGAAATTAGAAAGTGCTGAGTTCAGGACATATGAGGGTGTCAGCCTATAAATGCTGAGTAACCCTTCCTGCTCAGACATTGTCTGTTAGCTTGTGTACATGTGTCTGACTACATTTTATTGTTGCCCTGCTGAACTAAGTTCTGTGCCGAGTCTGTGGCATATGTGGGTGTCAGCTTGTACATGCTGATTGACCCAGTCAGCTCAGACGTGCTCTGTTTCTGTGCTAAGTCTGTAGCATATGAGGGTGTCAGCCTGGAACTGCTGAGTAACCCTGCCCGCTCAGATGTGCCCTGTTAATGTGTGTGTGTTCAATCAATTCAGTGGCTGGAGGAACCCAGTCCCATTGAAATTAACCCTGCAAGGTAGCTCCATTGGGGGTGGGGACTTGCAGAAGGGAGAGATAAGCTTCATATAGAAACACAAGTGACATAAGCAGCACATTAATAGAATTACAGAGACCCCAGAAATGTAACCCTAATAAATGAGCATACCCCAAAAGGGATGGGCAGATCTGGTAACAGAGGTGAATACTATCCTTTTACATGTAGACCACTGCCGTTGAACTGCCTGCTAAGGTCGAGGGGTGTAGGTTGTAGCTGTGATGGTCTAAGGACACAGGCAGACAAGTTTCTTCCTCAGCCTGACAAAGATTTTTTTAAACCCAAAAGCTTGCTAAGAATTTTTTTTCCAACTATTTAGCTTGTATAATAAAAGATACCAGATTCACCCAGAGAAACTTGTCTGCCTACTAAGGTCCAGGAATCCAAAGCCTATGCGATGACACCATCTCTGAAGCCTTCACTTGTCCTCAGCCCCTGACTGGGAGCATTGAGGAGAAGACCACTTGTGCCCCTAGGTCCTTGAGTTGCCCATGATTCTCCTAGGGCTGTTTTTCACTGTGTCATTGGTGCCCACATAGACAAGAAGCATGGGATAGTGATCCATTGGGTGGACTAACTTAGGGATCCTTTCTGTGACATCTAGGATCCTAGCTCCTGGAAGGCAGCAGACCTCTAGAGTAAAATGGTCTGAATGACAAATGACTTCTTCTGTGCCCTGTAGCAGGGAGTCTCCTATGACAGTCACCCTTTGTGTTTCCCAGGCAGAGGCAGTTGTTCCCATCCTGTTTGCAGAGCAGAGGACACAGATGCCCCGTCCATCAATGATGTAAGGGCTGCATAGTGGGGCTGTGCAAAACTTCGATCCCTGATTCGATTCGGCGGAGATTCAGCCCAAATCAGTGGCCAAATTTCCAAATCCGAATCAAATCAGAGGACCCTTTAATCTCTCCAAATTGAATCAGAACCCTCTGAATCCATTTGGAGTGATTCGGAAAGTTTTAAATGTTTTTTCTACATATTTCTAGGTAGCCAGGGCTCATGAAAGCTGCGATAGTGGGGTGCATAGAGTGTCCCCCAGAAGCACTTCTGGTACACTTCCGGGTCTGCCGGGGAGTGCACAGGGCCCTCTCCCCCTCCCCCTGGCTCAGTGCCTGGTGCCTCCTGGGTCAGGGGGGGCACCTGGGGTCCCCCTGTGGCCAATCACCAAGCCAGGGAGGCGCGGGGGGGGGGCCCAGCCTGCTCCCCAGCAGACCTGGAAGTGGACCGGAAGTACTTCTGGTCCACGTCCAGGTTCACTGCCAAGCACGTGGACGGCCCCCCCCGCACTCCTATGGGATGCCCCATGCACCTGCAGCAATCACGAGCCATGCCTGCTACCTCAAGGTATGTAGAAAAAATTTTTAAAGCTGTGTCTATGTCCAAATCGCTGATTCTCTGAATCAGCATCGAATCTTCAGATTCGGATGTGGCCAAATCAAATCAGGGACAATGATCCGAATCAATTAAATCTAATCACTGTCCCTGATTCAGGCTGAATATGAATCCAAACTGAATAGGGCCTGTTTCACACACCCCTACTGCATAGCTGTTGTGTAGGTCTATTGATGCATCTACTGATGCACCTCGTCACACTCCTGCTGGGCTCAGGTGCCTCTCTATAGGTGCTCCTGGCCCCACTCTGCTCTCACAATTACCCACCAAATGGTGAGGGCTGGGGTTAAGGTGCCCCTACTTGCCTTTCACTGGGGGGAGTAACTGGTCTGGTATTTCTTGGGTGCTGTCCCCCCCACAGTCCCACCAGACCCCCCTTCCCCAGCAGGGTGCAGTTTCACATCATGCCCAGGACCAGGAGCCTCCTGCCATTCCCGTAGTTCCTGCCCTTACCTCCAAGTTGTTCCAGGAGCAGTAGCTCAGCTGGCTGATGTTACCCCCTTGGCTGATAGCAGCACACTGCTGCCCCAGCCTGTGTGTGCTGGGTCCTAAAATGGCCAACCTAATCAAGCACCTGTCGGCTGCCTGACTCCAGCCCTTAAAGTGGTAGGCACCAAAGGTGCACTGTCACAGTGACCAATGTCCACCCACCATTGGTTGGGGCATCTTGCTCAAGCCTGTTCTTCTGCCCAGTTTCCATGGCGTCCATCTCTGTGTGCAGGGCCTGGCAGTACATGTCGATCACTGACTTGTGTTCCCTGATGATTCACAGCCTGTTTACTTCCTCCTGGAGCTCCGTCACTCAGCCCTCCAGAGTCTCCACCAACAAGCACATCTCACAAGTGGGAGTGTCAGTGCCCCATCCCCCAGTCTCCGGTTGATGTGCCAGGCAGCCTTTGCAGCCTGGAGTAAACAGCTCCATCTGCATGGAGGCTGGAACCATAGACTCTGTCTGGGTAAAAACCTCTGCGGTACCAAGGGCAGGTGCTCCATCCAGACCTGGAAGCCTAGGGGTGTGCCATGTACCCATCACCATGTCTGCAGAACAGACCCTGGTCACACGGCCTCCTAAGTACTTAAGTAGGAAACCAGATGAATGTGATTACTCCCACATAGTCCCCATCAGCTGCTGTTGCTGCTTAGCAGACAGACTCAGCTAGCTGTCTGCAATGGGATCTACTGGCCTTCCAGGCTCCTGATCATTCCCTGGGTCCCTAAGTCTTGTCCTGGGAGGAGGGGGGGAATAGATTGGTCCCTCATTCCCTCCCCCTTAGCTGTGGTGCCTTAGGACTATCAAGGGGCTTCAGCAGCCTGGAGGCACATAAAAGTGAAAGTGCCTGCTGATAGCCCTTCCTGCTCACCCTCCTGTGCAAATTTATGTGCTGGGCCCAGAGCATGCCTGTTTGCATGCTCTGTTTGTGCACCTTCCTAGGGGGCTGGCCTAAGTAGGAGTAGTGGGGGTGTGACCCTCCTCAGCTCCACTCAGCTGCCCCACTGTCTAGTGCCCACCCACTGTGAACCCCACTTACCTCCCGACTCATGCTGGGGGTCAAGTTGGGGGTCCACCGAAGGGTCCAAGCTCACGGGGGCATAACAGGCTTACACCCAGGTATCTCGCTCTGGAGCTGGGCCCCAACTGTGGAGTGAGAGGCTGCTTTGAAAATGCAGTGAGTGTCTGTTTTGAAAACAATGGAGTGAGAGGCTGCTTTGAAAATGCAGCATCTCCAGTGCAATGCAGCTCATTGGCTCTGAGACCGGGTAAGGACAGGGTTGCTCCACCACTGCTCCCGGTGCTTCTCTTTGATCTCCCCCAGCCCCATCACAGGGTCATGTTGCTCCATGTTTGTAAACATGTACTGTCTTTCACCCAGATGAGGTCTGATTCCAGAAGCAGGCAAAACAGTTCCTGTACATACAGTTTGTAACTTACATTAGTCTCTTGGCCTCCTGGATAGCAGTTTATCTTAGAAGGGGAAGGGATCTTTTTTAACATGAGCCCACACTGGGTGCATCTACATGAGACACTGCATCACCATAGGGACAAGCTACAGTGACGCAGCATTGGTGGGCACTAACAGTGATGCCACCTCTACTGCACAGTAGCAATGAGCCACTGTATAGCTTGTTGCTATGTGTGGTAGGGTCAGAAATGACCCATGCACTGCCAGGACTGTGCAGTACTGACGGGTACTACACAGTCATTTAATATTTGGTAAAACAAGTAGTAAATGACTGTGCACTACCAAGTGTGCAGTCAGGAGCATGTGTAAGACTTGCCCATTGACTGCTAGCTGCTGCCTCCACAGATACTCCCACTGAAGGCACTGGAACTGTTTGATGGGTAAGCTGCTACACTAATGCTAGTAGACTGAAGTCATGTGTTCTAATGTGAAAAGGAAGCAAAGACAAAGGCAGAAAGAAAGTTCAGTATTCCTTTTACCACAGGCAAACAGCTTGCACCTGCTGGGTGCATCTACATATGCACTTTACTGCAGAGTAGGCTAATTAGCTGTGCAGAAAAGCATCACCATCTACACATGTGCCAGTATTAAAGGACAATAAACTATTTAACTCTTCCATAGGATGGTACTGTTGGGAACAGTAGTTTAATGCACTGAAACACACATGTAGACTGTGACTGCAGGCATGAATTCCATCCACTCAGCCCAGCCAGCCAGGGGCCTACTCCGACCTAGGTCAAAATGCTGCTGTCTGAGGCACATGTGTAGATGTTGTGCCCTGCAGCAGTTCATTCCAGCTCAAACTGCTCAGGAGTTTATTGCTTTGCATTCATTGCACATGAAGGCTTCACATTAATTGAACACTGGTGTAAACTACTGCAGATTAAGTGGTCTTCAACAGGTGTCTACACATGCAGGGACTAGAGAGCAGATTTGCTGCTCTTAGCACCAAACTTCCTGCAGCCCAGCAATGGGCCCCTGCTGCTACTGAGGGGAGCTCCAGGTTCTGGCTACACCTGCCACTAGGTGACAGCCCTCTTCAAAAGCAATCCCTGCTCTCTGCTCCCTGGCCAGAAACTACTCTGCCTAGGAGAAAGATGTCTAGTGCAGAGGCAGCAAGCAGCAGCTCTCTCCTTGCCCACGCTGCCTCCCCACACTATGGCTGCTTCAGTCCCTACCCCTGGCAGCAACTACCAATGCCCTGGGCTCCTGATGGCCACCATGATGGCCCTGATGACCCTGATGACCCACCATGCAGACCACCAACTGTCACATATCCATCTCACCCTGCCTGGCTCCCCCATGCTCAGTGACTGAATGGCTGCACAGCTGCCACTGGCAGGCACACCAACAAGGGGTTCCTGGACATCACCAGAGCTGCTGTCACCCTCCTGAGCCTTCAGCCCTGCCACCACTGGGCCTGCCAAGCCAGCCAGGATTGGTGGCTGCACATTGTCCAGCACACTTGACACAATAAGCAGTGTCTGGATGCATTCCAGCTGACCTGGGCCACCTTCTGGGACCTCCTCCAGCAGTTCCATCCCCACCTGAAGCAGCAGCACACCAGCGTGCAACTGGCCCTCCCCGCAGTCACCCAGCTAACCCTCGCCCTGCTGAAGCTGGCCACACCCACCAGCCTCTGGTACATCAGACACCTCTTTGGCATGGGGAAGGCCAGGTTTGCATTTGCAGGTAGCAGATTTAACCATGATTAGGGGTTTTTACTGCACAGTAAACATATACATGTGTAGACATATGTGCTTGCTGCACAGTAAGCTAGGCTACTGCGCAGTAAAGTGTCTTCTGTAGACCCACCCACTGTTATGCAATCAAGGATCAAAATCTGGATACCTGAATTCAGACACATCTGAAATATCAAAGACAGCCATAGCAGTTAAGTTATATTAACTGCCCTTTAGACATGGATTATTTATGGCAGATATTGTAAAAGTCCCATGGAAATGATGAGGTACATAAATGAACCACATAATACAACACACATAGAGCTACACCAACATGCTACAAATCACATCTGGCTTTCAGTTAGAAACAAGGGAAAAGATGTGATTAACTTCAGCCATTTTATTTATTTATTTATCTATTAAGCTGCCTTTGGATTTATTCCTAAAAGCTTTTTTCACCCATAATTTCCAGCTTGGCTAAGGGGCAATAGTCCCCAGAGGTCATGAATCAAATCTGAGCAGATTGATCAGTTTCCCCCCCCAAAAAAGGGGTGGGGGGGAAAGGGAGTTTAGGAACATGATAAACACCAAGAGTAAAATATAAGCCTGGATCAGGGAGCTAGGCACTCGGATAATAGAGCTTCTGTGCTGCAGAACCCCTTGCCTCTACACGCTCCTTGGGATCTAGCAAAAACTCTGGAACTATATAAATCACTGCAACCTATTTCTTCAATGCCCCCACTTGTAAGAAGGAGGGTGGGGCCTTGCCCTTCCCCCATCTCAAATTCCCTCCTTTCTTAGAAAGTTCATGCCAGTCACAATAATCTACATTGCAGAGGCCCTGCCACTACAGCTGTGCTGGCACCAGTGACATCATTAAAGTACTCCATAGGCAAGGTGTTGGGGGTTCTAGCAATGAGGCTATGCCCCCTCCTGCCAAATTGTGATCAGTTGATACCACTCCTCTTCTGCTTCCATAGTTGTTTCTACATCAGAGTTTTGGCAGCATAGCTCTACCCTAACTAGCATATTATTATGCTATTAGGGCTATTAGGGCTGTGCAAAACAGCACTGTTTCATTCACAGGTACAGTTCATAGGCTCATCTGTGAAAAGTGGTTTGTCAATTCAAATAAGCACTGAACCTTGCAACCTCATCACCGGAAGCCAACTTCCTACAGCCCAAAACACACTGAATGGATCTAGGCCAGGCCATGACAAGACATGCAAAACCCGCCAACAATATGGAGATGTCTTCACAAAACAATACATACATGAAGACATTACATGGAAATTACACGGAGACACCAAGCAACAACTGTGCACCAGAATGAATGCACAGCAAAAACCTATCAAAGACAAGAACAGGACACCACCAGCCTCAGGCCTGTCAAAGACATGACAGGTCTGGGATTTCCCCAGCCAGGACTGTGTCCATGTGTGTGGTGGCTGGAGGTTATGGCGCCTCCTACACGCCTTTAACCAGGGGGATCCTGAGTCCTGGCATTTCCTGGGGCTGCCACACAGGCCTTCCAAAACTGCACAGGCCTTCCAACACTGGCAGAATGCAGTTTTAGTGGTCATGCCCTTCTTCTGTAATGTTATCTGATTTATGTAATATATGTAGATAAGATAATTGTATGTATGTTTATTTATGTAATGTATGAATGTTTGTATGTATTTACATAGTAAATAAAATAAAAATATATAAATATATGTATGTGTTTTCCTATATAAATTCTATATTGTAATATGCAATATAATTATGCTGTGCTTCCCTGCGCAGTGAATGGAATGCACACTGTGAGAGAAACCACAGATTTGAAAAGGATCAGAATAGACTCACAAAAACAAAAAGAGGATTTTCGGGGAGAAAGAAATTGAAAGAAATCAATGACTATAATAATATAATAAAAGGGTATAGGAAGAAAGCAAAAGGTATTGAATTCACCATACAGCGTAGGGTAGGTAAGACAACTAGTAGGGTGACAGTGCTTGACTTTAGGAAGGCTAAATTTAGCGTGCTTAGGAGTCTAGTCAATGACACTGCAGGATAGGAGTATTGGTGAGATGGGAGTCCAGGAAGAGTGGTCATTCCTAAAGGAAGTGATCCTTCAGGCACAAAGAGAGACGATCCCAGTACAGGGGAAAAGGGGGAAAGGAGTCAAAAAACTCCCTTGGCTAAACAGGGAAATCCAGGGGAGCCTAAGGGCAAAAAAGAAGGCAGATAGGCAGTGGAAGCAGGGGGAAGCTACCAAGGAAGAGTATACCTACTTGGCCCGCACTTGCAAGGAGGCAGTTAGAAAGGCCAAAGCAACTATAGAGCTGAGGCTGGCAACACAAATTAAA
>NW_017729014.1:3559674-3567893 GCF_001723915.1 Gavialis gangeticus | reverse complement strand
TTAGGTATGTATGGAGTAAAGGGAAGGTTCAGGGCAGCATAGGACCCCTACTGAACAAGCAGGAGCAATTAGTGACAGATAGGGGGGACAAGGCTGAGCTATTCAATTAGTTTTTTTGCCTCAGTGTTCTTGAACAGGGGTCAAGATAAGTCTCCTAATGGGTTCTTAGATGGGCATCAGAGGGACACCAGCCCACCAGCTGTCAACGCTGACTTGGTGCAGAGTCACTTGGATGGTCTGGATATGTTTAAATTACCAGGCCTGGATGAGCTGCATCCGAGAGTACTGAAGAAATTGGCTAGTGTCATAGCAGAATAACTGGCACAGCTGTTTGAGCACTCATGGCGCTCGGGTCAGGTCCCAGAGGACTGGAAAAGGGCCAATGTGGTTCCTATTTTCAAGAAGGGGCGGAAGGAGGATCCGAGTAATTATAGGTCAGTCAGTCTCACCTCCATCTTTGGAAAGGTCTTTGAAAAGAATATGAAGGATCATATTTGTGGGAGTCCAGTGGGAAGAATAATGCAGCAGGGCAACCAGCATGGATTCATAGCAGGTAGATCATGCCTGACCAGTCTGGTTTCATTTTATGACAGGGTCACAAAACACTTAAATGCAGGAGTAGAGGTAGATGTCATTTTTTTGAATTTTAGCAAGGCCTTCAATATGGTATCTCCTCCCATTCTCATAAATAAATTAAGAGGATGTTTACATGGTTCAGTGGGTGGCAAGTTGGCTTAGCAGTCACACCCAGAGAGTGGTAGTAGATGGGTCGGTATTGACTTGGAAGGATGTGGGTAATAAGGTCCCACAGGGTTCAGTCCTTGGACCTGTACTCTTCAATATCTTCATCAGTGACTTGGATGTGGGTGTGAAGTGTACTCTGTCCAAGTTTGCAAACAATACTAAATTGTGGAGTGAAGCACATACTCTGGAGGGTAGGGAATGATTGCAGGCAGACCTGGACAGGTTAGAAAAGTAGGCAGCACACAATAGGATGCAGTATAACAAGTAGAAATGCAGAGCGCTGCATCTAGGGTTCAATGATCTGTTGAGGTCCCTTCCAACCCTAGCATCTATGAATCTATGAATCTATTGCTAAATCCCACTTGCTAGGCTAAGAAGTAGGAAATGAATGATAGCCTTTGTTGTCTTATGCTGCTGAGCTGCTGGAAGACAGGTCAGTAACTGACCCCAAGGCAGAATGCAGCCCAGTTCAAACAATTTGCTTTTATGCTGTTTTTCCATCTCTCTGTGGCAGTGCACTTTTGGGTGCCTGCCACTTTAAGGGCAGAGGCAGGCAGCTACCAGGTGCCTGATGAGGGCAGCCATTTTGGGAATAATAGGCATATAAAGGCTGCAGTTTTTTACTGCCAGCCCAGGCAGAAACACTGCATAGCTAAGCTGCAGCATGGAATATCTAGATGTAAAAGCGGGAGGCTCTTGGTCCTGGGTATGACCTAAAACTGCACCCTGCTGGGGAAGGGTGGCCTGGTGGGGCTCCTAGTGGTGTGAGAGCCCCCAGAAAATGCCAGGCCACTTAGCTTCCTGGTGAAAGGCAGGTAGGGGCACCTTAACCCCAGCCCACACCATCTGGTGGGTAATTCTGAGAGCTGAGGGAGTAGTGGGGGCCCACGTGTATGTGACTGAGTCCAGCAGGGATGCAGGTCCTGGAGACCCCAGAGTGGGCAGTGTGTAGAGCCCTGGGAGGCCCTGCACAGAGTAGGGCTGAAGTGAGAGTAGGCCTGAAGGATAGTCCCAAGGAAGCACTCAGTAGGGCTGCATTGCAGTAAGCCTGAATGCCATCTGTGAGGCATGGGCTGTGGTGTAGGGGAGGTTTGGAGCTGCAGATAGTGCCCCCTAGCATTGGGGCAGGAAATGGGCAGTCTCCCGCATTATACCAACAGTTTATGGAACAGCAAAGTCGTGGCAGATGAGACTGGGCGGACTGCCCCATAGAGACAGATGGGCAGACCAGCATGAGGCCTGGCCCCGAGAGCTGCCCTCTGTCACACCCTCCCCCAGAGCACTGAGATTGGAAGGGGCTTCAGGGAAGGATCACAGTCACTGGCCAACTACACAGTCAATATCAGAGCAGTCCTTCTCCCCTCTTCCCCCTCTCTCTCCTTACTTTCTGTTTCCCTGAAGGCAAGCCCAGCTTCATCTTCGAAACTCAAAATGTTTCAAAACTTTTGAAACTTTTTGACTGCCTCTCATTTCGTTTCAAGGCTGTTTTGAAGCCCTTTGTTTCATTTTGATTTCGCTGTTTCAAGCTCAAAATGAGTTGAAAAAGCTGGCAAAATTTTGCACAGCCCTAAAAGCTATGTCATCAAGATTTTATATCAGAGACTGAGCCTCGGGGGAGGCTAGTTCTTATCTATCTCCTACTGAGAAAGGCACAGGCTTCCTGGGATCCAGTAGGATTCCATGTTTCAGAGCTGCACATGGAGCTGACTTATTTAAACCACTTTAAGTGTAAAACATGGCATGTGTACAGAAATTGTTTTTTTCACCACTTAAAGTGCTTTATTGCCATGACTTAATAGAAGTGCATGGCTTTACAGCACTTTAAACTGTCCCTTGTTAAATGAAGTATTACATTAAAGCACTATGTTTTACAGCACTTGAGCAACCTACAGTGCTTTAAATAACTTCTGTATGCTGGTCAAATTTCTGACCAGTGGAGAAACTTAAGGAGGCTGCAAAGTGCCCCCTGCCTCCTAGTCTGGAAAGTGCAGGGAGGGTCAGAGGCCACCCTCCACCAAACACTGCACTTTTGTCATATTTAAGAGTCACTGAAACTTTATGGTGCTTGTGAAAGAGTAAATAGCGACGCGGCAAAAAGAGCCGGAGAATGCTACTTATGGAGCCATTACCATATAAGGATAGAAGCTCCAGGAGAAAAAAAGAAAGAAGAGATGGGAAAAGAAAAAGAGAGACCGGCTGGAGGAGAAAAAGAGAGAAAAAGAAGATCCCCAGAGGATAAGAGACTTACCTCAAGACTTTTCACGACGCTGGAGAGAGCGGAGCTCAGAGAAGGAGGGGCGGATCCCTAAAGAGACACACTGTGGGACACAGCTGGCGGTTGCCCTGAAAAGTAAACAAAAAAAACAAAAAACAAAAAAAGGAAGAAAGTGAATTGACCCACTCCCACCAGCTTGGAGACGGCGTCTGGATGTCAGTCACAAGGATTCAAGGCTTCAGGCACGCGCAAGATAAAATGTACACACTTACAGTAACAGAAATAAAAAGAAAGTATACAGCAGGGTTTGAAGAGAAAATTCCACCCCAAAAAGAAATAAACAGATGAACAAGAGATAAAGAGACTTTGTTTTCTAATACCAAGTTCAGTCTGACTGAACTGATAGTAGTTATGTAAGAACAGTATATAGATAGAATTACAAAGTTGATATAACTGATAAAGTTAAAAAAAAATTATATAAATGGACCAATTCTGTTTAAAGGTAAAGAAAGTTTGTATAGTGTGATAAAGAATAAAAATAAAGACAAGTGTTAATCTGCATCTGACTGTGAATTTATATATACATATCAGCGGGTGCGTGTGGATAGTCAAGAAGGCGTGCAAAGTTTTCCTCTATAATAGAGACACACACAAAAATAAATAAATGAAACAAACAAAACCCCAAAATATATATAATAGCCCTCCCAACGAGTAACATCATAAATTAGAACATATTGTAATAACATCCAAGAAGTGGCAGGCGGAAAAGTTGGGGTACTTATAGTTCTTTGGGAGATTATAAGAGGATACGGAGAGACATCGTAAGCTCCCCCATCACAGTGCTATAAAAAGTGCTCTAAATTACAGCGCAGTGAAACATGCACAGAACACTTCTGTATACACCTATGGTCTGGGAGCAAAACAGGAAAGAGATTAGGCACTGGCCTCCTCCTCCCGTTCCATCCTATCATCATACACAACACTGCTTCACTTGGCAGTGAGGTCACCCCCAGCAGGAAACTTGCAAATGCCTTTCATAATTGGAAACATTCTCTTCCCAATGCATGTATGTTTCTTGCTCTTTAATCTCAGCAATACGTGCTTTGTTCTCCCCCTTTTGAGCTTCACTGCTGCTGTGCTCAGCCTTAAGGATCCAATTTTCCTTTAAATTGCCCTAATTCCTGCTGCCTGTTCCTGTGCTGCTCCCTGGATGAAACACAAGTTCCTGCTGAATCTGCAGGCACTCAGCTGGATTGTGATCTGACTGACATGACCCTAGACTATATCAGAAGCACAGTTTTTTCCCCTGCCACCTAGGTGGTGATGCTATGGCAAAACTGATATAAGGAGGATCAGAATCCCAGCCCTTTACCTTCTCTTACTGGGACAGGAAGACACTTGTGTCACTGAAAAAAATTATGGCACTGAATGACTCCACAGCAAGTCTTCTGTTAATTTATTAAAACAAGTAAATGAGGTTTCTCCCTCCATAAAGAGTTGCTTTTACCTGTTTGGCTTTATTTCACTACTTGGCTTTCTTCTCTCAGCCCCACATTACACCTTGCTGGAGCTGCGCTTTCTCTGCCTTCTTCACTCAGCTGCCTCTGTAGCCCCTTGCTAGGCTTCAGGATTCAGAGATGTTCTCACACTCTTGCCTGGGCTGGTGTCTCTGTTTCAGTAATACAGATCTGAAGACCAGGCTTCCTGAATTAGCTTTAAAAACTGCCATGAGTTTTGTGTATGCTGTTGCTTGCAAGTGCAGGTTGGCAGGCCCAATTAGTTGTGAGTACAAACAAGAGACAGCCAGATGAGGAGTTCTGAAGAATACACCCAGCTCGCTTACTCTCTTCAGCACCTGTGTCCTGGCTGGCAGCATGGGGAAATCTCTGTAGAATGTATCTCTGTCTGCCCCGAAAGAAACTGATTGACTAGAATAATGCAAACAGAGTAATTTATTACTTGTGCCCACAGGTTAACATCACTGCCCCAGTCAATCCATCTCTTTTGTACTGCCATGATCCTTCTGCAGCAAACACAGCTGTCCTGGCCCTGGTTTCCTGCACTTGTTTCATTGCTTGCCTCCCTGAGTTGCCCTCTCATTCTGTACAGGCACTATGCCCCATCTCATCTCTTTGAACACCTGACATGTCTGTATTACAACTGAAATGCAAAAAACTGCACCCAGTATGGTAACCAGAACCAGAGGGGTTACTATCATAAGCAATAAATATATGCTCTTGGAGGCATTCGGCAATTGTATAAGCAGTTAAGATTAGCTAATGCAAAGCTTGTAAGTTTGCAACCTGCAAGTGGAATTTGTCTGTCACAATTTAACCAAAGTGTTGAATCTAACTGTTTGCACCGATCATGGGACCACTGAGCCCCAAAAATAAGCAGAGCTACAAAATTAGCTGATCTAACAGGTTTTTTAAAGGTCAAACCATAACAAGATCTGACCACCTAATATAATTAGCACATTCCAAAGAATCCAGGAATAAGAAACTAAGGGCAGAGTAATGTTAATTTCAAACCTCAAAGTAATGTGGTGTAATTTGCTTATTGGGTGAACGCGAGTTTGGGCGGTAACCTTTCATGATCATTTCTAACACCTTTTGATCCCATAGGGTAACAGCTACGGGGCAAGATTGTGAGTGGCTCTAAAGCCAACAGATTAGCATAAGATAAGGTATAAAGAAGCACGTATGTCAGGTGACCAGCATGAAGGATGGGACAGAAGAACCATTGCTGTACCAAACCAGGACCCCGGACTCCCAGTGTGAGCGAGCACCGGATCCTGACCAAGGGACCTTCCCGGTGACCCCTCGGACAGCGTTGATCGGGAACGCCTAACTTCACTGGAACAACTTGGCACGCACATGGCATAGAGGGACTGCCAACAAGTTGCCAGCCCCACGTGGGAACTCTTTTTCATTCCGTCTATCTGTTGTTATCATTCACTATTAGCTCTTTATTACTGTACTATCTGTTTGTCGCATTAACCTTTCTGTTAACTGTTGTATGCTAAGCTATAAATAAATTTGCCTTTATTTCACTCCTGACTCGCCTCCTCAATCCTGAACCCAGCAGCCTCATGGGTGATACTCTCACAGTGCCTAGCCATCCTGTGACAACCCAGTACTATGGTGCAAAGATTCTACAGAGCCATAAGCTTGTGCACAAGGGGAGAGAAGGGGAAGAAAAGGGGTCAAATCCTTGGGGATCTCTTCAGTTTCCTTATCCCTTTTCTCCTTCTTGCTCACACCTGAGGAATTCCTGAGCTCACATGGTATGCAGGGTTGGAAGGGTGCTCCTAGAAGCCCCACACTGCTGAAAAGAACTGACTTATATATTATTTTTCATAGACAAAACAAACACCATCATAGAAACAGCTAGGTTTTCTGACTACACTGCTGTGATTGGAAGGCTTCTAACCTCTCTGGTTAGAATCTCTAGCCTCTTTGCAGGCTATTCCATTTTATACCTACTTCTTGTGCCAGTGTTATCCTTTAGCTGTTGGGGTGCTTCTCTTTCCCTGATGTTCATCACTTTGATAGGCATCAATCATGTCTCCTGCCAGCCCTCATTTTGTTAGGCTGAACAGGCCAACCTCTCTTGGCCTCCTCTAGTAAGAAGCATGTGACCGTCGAGCTGGGTTCCTCCCCGTAGGTCACTCGTCCGTGGGAGGAGGACCGCTCCGATGTCTCTGAGTTACCACTGAGTGGGGTTGTCTGTTCTGACGTCCATTCCCCGTCCTAGTTCCCGCCCGCCACGACTTGTTGTTACGTTCAGTTAGGACGGTTCCTGGGTACTCTGCAGCCCGTGATCCCTCGGCAGTCACGATGCAGGGCTCCACCACCCCTGCACCCCGGCCTTATACCTCCTTTAGGGCTCCCATGACTGAGGGACTGCCCTCCTACTGCCCCTTCGGCCCGATCGGCCCCTGTCGTCCGGCCCCTCCTATGCTGGATGACCCCAGGCGGGTCCCGGTGAGAATCGAACTCCCCTGTGGAGTCCCAGGCCCTATCGCCCTGGCTGTACCCCTCAGCTGGGGTATCCCTTTACCGGGAAACAAAACCCTAACGGGCTGAGAGCTTGGCCCGTTGTCCCCTTTGGCTGGGCCTCCCGCCCCTGCTGGGAGCGACCCTGCCCCACTCAGTCTATGTGCGCGGGTGCGAGGGCAACCGCCTTCACCCCTCTGTGCCTCCTTAGGGCCCTTAGGGGTCCTGCCCTCTCAGGCAGTGTCACGTCCCTGCACTGGCATCCCCGCCCTGAACCTGCAAGCCTCATAAGTTTCAGCTTCGCAGTCCCAGAAGTCCTCTCCGCTGGGCTCCTCGTCCTCTAAGCCTGCCTGCGGCTCCTCGGTGTCTGTCCTGCGGTCGGTCGTCGCAAGTATCTCCCTCGCCTTCTGGTCGGGTAGCTGCTCACTGCCGGAGCTCCCTGCCTCGTCCGCAGGGAAGCTTGTTGTCCGCTGGGTTCCAGGGGCGGGGCGGCTGTCAGTTCCTCCTGCTCGGGGTTGCCTCACCCCTCCTAGGACGGGGCCCGTGGCCTGTTCCCTTTTGGAGCCTCCAGCCTCCAAGGGTGAGGAGTCTCCAGCTCCCCTCTTCTCCCGTTCCTTCCCCGCAGCCGTTTTTAAACCTGGCGGCCATCTGCCGGTGCCGACACCGACTTCCGGTCACGTCGGCGTAAACACGCGGCAGACGCCCCGTGCTGACTTCTCTGCTGCCATGGGTAAGTCCCGTCCTGGTTCCCTGAGACATAACCTCCCCGGCCAGCTGCCTTGTGGCGGTCTGAGGGGACCCTCTATCTTTAGCTTGGTTGAATGTTGCAGTTCGTTCGTTCCTCCGGTTTCCCCGACAGCCGTCTCCGGTTCAGGGCATCTAGAAAGAAAGTCGGCTGTTATATTGTCCTTCCCTGGGCGGTGCTCAACCTGGAATTTAAATGGTTGTAAGGCTAGAACCCATCTTGTGATCTGGGCGTTATCGATCCTAGAGGAGTTGAGCCATTTCAGGGGGGCGTGATCCGTAACGAGGGTGAATTCCCTCCCCATCAGATAACATCTGAAGTGTTCCACCGCCCATCAGATTGCTAAACATTCTCGCTCTATTGTGGCGTACCTGGTTTTGGCCGGAAGTAGCTTCCGGCTCTCATACGCCACTGGCCGATCGACACCCACATCCTTTTGTGTTAGGACCGCTCCAATGGCAGTCCTGGAGGCATCCATCTGCAACGTAAAAGGTCTCATAAAGTTAGGTGTATGTAT
>NW_017729014.1:3554844-3559663 GCF_001723915.1 Gavialis gangeticus | reverse complement strand
ATTTGCCAATACCCTTTCGCGAGGTCGAGAGTGGTTATAAATTTCGCGGACCCAATACGTTCTACTAGCTCATTCACCTGGGGCATCGGGAAGGCCTCAAAGGTCGCCACTTCATTTAACCGCCAATAATCGACGCATAGTTGTAACGTCCCATCGGGCTTGTGCACGGGCACCAAGGAGCTCCTCCACGGGCTCCTCGATGGCCTGATTACTCCTAGGGCCCGCATTTTCTCTACCTCCTTGCGTATTTCTTGGGTCAGGTGGTATGGTATAGGCCGCCATCTATCCCTCACTATCACTTTGGGAGGGGTTTGGATCAAGTGGTAGGTGTTCTTTGTCCACCCGGGTTCCTCCGAGAAGACTTTCTCAAACTCTTCCAGGAGGCACCTCACCTCCCTCACTTGTGACGTAGTCAGTTCGTTGTTTACCTTTATGTTTTCTATAGGCCTGAGGGCTTCCCCTCTTCCTGCTGTCCCGCGTGGTGTCGGGTTCTGGCCTTCTTCCTCCCCGAAGGTGGCCCACCCTTCCGGCTGGTGCCACTCCTGTAAGAGGTTGACATGGTAGATCTGCTTTGTCCTTTGGTGACCCGGGCGGTATACCTCGTAGTCGACGGGTCCCACGCGTCGTATGATCTCGAACGGCCCCTGCCACTGGGTTAGCAGTTTGCTCGTTGAGGTGGGTAACAAGACCGACACCCTTTGCCCGGGCTGAAATTCCCATTCCCAGGACCACACGTTGTATCTCTCTTTCTGCCGTTGCTGGGCATACCATAGATTGTCCGCCGCCAATTCACGGGCTCTTTGCACTCGCTGTTGGAAATCTCGCTGATACCTAGAAGGGTTAGAGACGGCGGCGGGGCCCTGCTCCCATTCCTCCCTAAGAATTTGTAATAGGCCGCGGGGGCAGTGGCCCAACACCAATTCGAAAGGCGAGTAGCCCAGGGACTCAGCTGGAGCATCCCGTAGCACAAATAGTGCTAATGGGAGCATTAGGTCCCACTGCTGTGGGTCGTTCTGGATACACCGACGGAGCACTCTTTTTAGGGTTCCATTGAACCGTTCCACTAGTCCGTTTGTCTGGGGGTGGTATACCGAGGTCCGGAGTTGCGTGATCCGTAAGGTCCGGCACACCCCGTGAAGCACCCCAGACATGAAATTTCGCCCCTGGTTGGTAAGGATTTCATGGGGAATCCCCATGCGGGATATCCATTTCACTAACTCCTCCGCAATCCGAGGTGCCATTACTGATCGTAGGGGTACCGCGTCCAGGTACCTTGTGGTGTAGTCTACGAAGACCAAGATGTACTGGTGGCCACTACTGCTATGGGGCAATGGGCCTACCACATCCATTGCGATGCAGGAGAAAGGTACGTCTATTACAGGCAAGGGTCTTAACAGTGCTTGCGGTGGCCTGTCTTCCCTGGCTTTTTGGCACACGGGGCAGGCGGCGCACCGCCATGCTACATCTTCTCCCATCTTGGGCCAAAAAAACCACCTGGATATTTTCCCAAGGGTACGGTTTCTGCCCAAGTGGCCACCCACTGGATTGGCATGGGCCAATTGCCACACCACTTGTCGGAAGCAACCCGGTACTACAAGCTGTTCCTTGCCCTCCTCCCCTGCTTTCCCTTGATGGATACGATATAACAGGTAACATCTTACCCTGAACTCTCCTTCTCCGCTGGGCTCCACCCCTGGTTGACGTTCCTCATCACGGGCTCTTGTCCATAGCTCCTGTAGTTCCGGGTCTTCTTGCTGTCCCTGCCAGAACTGCGGGCCGCTTGCAACATCTTGCCAATCGGTGAGAGGCTCGTCGCCCTCGGCTTCTCCAAACCAATCATCCCGGGCCCATTGAGCCCAACGGACCGTCTCCACATCTCGGACCCTTTCCAACACATCATAGAGAGGAGTCCAATCCCTGCCCAACAACATATCGCATGCTAGCCTAGGGGTGACCCCAACCAACAATTCATCCTGGAATTCCATGACCTGCAACCGTACTCGTGTCCGGTGTACTGCCTGCATTTCCCCATGTAGGCAAGCCACCTTCACAGGCTTCCCTTGACATTGGTATCCCGGTGGGAGGAGCTCAGCCCTGATTAGCGACTGAGCGCAACCTGAATCCACCACCGCCCGGACCGGGCGGCCCTCCACCCGGGCCTTTACGACAGGCTGCTCCCATCGTGGTTCGGCTCCCCCTGTTCCAAAGCTACAATCCATAGGGTCCCCCTGAACCAGGTCTTTATGGCCTTCTGCTGATCCGCACGGGTACCCCTGAGGTCGCCCTCTGTCGGCACTCCGTCCTGGACATTCTCGGGCGAAATGCCCTGTCTTACTGCAATGAAAACATACCGTGTCCCGGACTGGGGCTTTGGAGCCGGGTTTACACAGTTTCCCCTCCTTCGTCGTTGCAGACCCTAGCCCTTTTCTCTCACGCGGATAATACCATTCGGCGGCCATGAAGGATTCCACTAGTTTCACAGCTATCTCGAAGGACTCGGGGTTGTGCTGGCAAACCCATCGCTGTGTCCGTTCTTCCAGGTCATTCACAGATTGCTCCATTATAACCTTGTCCACCAGAGCGGCCATAGTGCATGTGGGTAGGTTAACCCATTTCCCAAATAAGTCCCTGAGGTGCTGCAACAGTGCCCGTGGCTGCCTCTCTGTGGGCCCCTTTTTGGCTCGAAAGAGCCGCCGGTAATATTTGGGGTCAATTTCGAGGTGGTATAGAATGGTGGCTTTAACCGCATCATAACCACAAGCCTCCTCTCGGGATAAAGCTCTATATGCCTCCTGGGCCTTACCCACTACCAGCGACCCTAACTGGCTCGCCCAATAGCCCCTTTCAAGTCCGAGGGTGATGGCCTGCCGCTCGAAAGCCTCCAAAAAGGCCTCTGGGTCATCCTCGGCTGTCATTTTTGGCATCTGGACCATCGGGGGTCCCTGCTGCGCCATCATCCTTTGCTGGGCCCCTAATAGCTGGGTCACGGCCTGCAGCATCTGGGCCAGTAGGTCCGTCGTTGTCATTTCGGCTGCCTGCATGTCGGCCGCTCTCACCCCGAACGAGGTGAGGATGGTTTCCCGGCCAACGCACCATTTGTGACCATCGAGCTGGGGTCCTCCCCGTAGGTCGCTCGTCCATGGGAGGAGGACCACTCCGATGTCTCTGAGTTACCACTGAGTGGGGTTGTCTGTTCTGACGTCCATTGCCCGCCCTAGTTCTCACCCGCCATGACTTGTTGTTACGTTCAGTTAGGACGGTTCCTGGGTACTCCGCGGCCCGTGATCCCTTGGCGGTCACGATGCAGGGCTCCACCACCCCTGCACCCTGGCCTTATACCTCCTTTAGGGCTCCCGTGACTGAGGGACTGCCCTCCTACTGCCCCTTCGGCCTGATCGGCCCCTGTCATCCGGCCCCTCGTATGCTGGATGACCCCAGGCGGGTCCCGGTGAGAATCGAACTCCCCTATGGGGTCCCAGGCCCTATCGCCCCAGCTGTACCCCGCAGCCGGGGTATCCCTTTACCAAGAAACAAAACCCTAATGGGCTGAGAGCTTGGCCCATCGTCCCCTTTGGCTGGGCCTCCCGCCCCTGCTGGGAGCGACCCTGCCCCACTCAGTCTATGTGCGCGGGCGGGAGGGCAACTGCCTTCACCCCTCTGTGCCTCCTTAGGGCCCTTAGGGGTCCTGCCCTCTCAGGCAGTGTCACGTCCCTGCACCGGCGTCCCCGCCCTGAACCTGCAAGCCTCATAAGTTTCAGCTTCGCAGTCCCAGAAGTCCTCTCCGCTGGGCTCCTCGTCCTCTAAGCCTGCCTGTGGCTCCTTGGTGTCTGTCCTGCGGTCGGTCGTCACAGGTATCTCCCTCGCCTTCTGGTCTGGTAGCCGCTCACTGCCGGAGCTCCCTGCCTCGTCCGCAGGGAAGCTTGTCGTCCGCTGGGTTCCAGGGGCGGGGCAGCTGTCAGCTCCTCCTGCTCAGGGTTGCCTTGCCCCTCCTAGGACGGGGCCCGTGTCCCGTTCCCTCTCGGAGCCTCCAGCCTCCGAGGGTGAGGATTCTCCAGCTCCCCTCTTCTCCCGTTCCTTCCCCGCGGCCGTTTTTATGCCCGGCGGCCATCTGCCGGTGCCGACACCAACTTCCGGTCGTGTTGGCATAAACACGCGGCAGACGGCCCGCGCGGACTTCTCTGCCCCCATGGGTAAGTCCCATCCCGGTTCCCCGGGACAAAGCACATCTTTCCTTTCCTGTCTTCATCCTAGCACCCCTTCTCTGTACATGAACCAGTTTGAGTTCATATTTGTGGAACACAGGTAAACAGGAAATCTTATTTGTGCCTTGTTCAATTGCATAAATACTTCTCTGGCCCTCCTGAAATTGCCTCTCCTGATGCATCCTGGGGGCACATTTGCCTTTTTCAGTGTTGCCTCACACTAGTGGCTTGTGGTCATCTTGTGATCCATTAGTTCATCCAGGTCTTTCTTTATCTCAGGCATTAGCAGCTTATGAACTCCCATCTTTATCTCAGGCATTAGCAACTTATGAACACCTGTGCAGGGGAAACCAGCATGGGTTCGTAGCAGGTAGATCATGCCTGACTAATCTAGTTTCTTTTTATGACCAGGTTACAAAATACCTGGACGCAAGAGTAGGGGTGGATATCCTTTACTTAGACTTCAGGAAGGCCTTTGATACAGTATCTCACCCCATACTGGTGAACAAATTAAGAGGATGTGACTTGGATGATTACACAGTCTGGTGGGTGGCAAATTGGCTAGAGGGTCATACCCAGAGAGTGGTAGTAGATGGGTCAGTATCAGCCTGGAAGGA
>NW_017729014.1:3537408-3554593 GCF_001723915.1 Gavialis gangeticus | reverse complement strand
GACCTTGTGGCTGCCTATAAATTCATCATGGGGGCGCAGAAGGGAATCGGTGAGGCTCTGCTCACCAAGGCGCCCCGGGGGTCACAAGAAATAATGGCCATAAGCTAGCAGAAAGCAGATTTAGACTAGACATTAGGAAAAACTTCTTCACAGTTAGAGTAGCCAAAATCTGGAATGGGCTCCCAAGGGAGGTGGTGCTCTCCCTTACCCTGGGGGTCTTCAAGTGAAGGTTGGATAGGCATCTGGCTGGGGTCATCTGAACCCAGCACTCTTTCCTGCCTATGCAGGGGGTCGGACTCAATGATCTATTGAGGTTCCTTCTGACCCTAACATCTATGAATCTTATATCACATTCTTGGTCTTAGTCACCAAGTACATGTTCTTTCTCCCCAAGTCCATGGCCTTTCACTTCATACTACTGCATTTCCTCCTGTTTTATTTCTCCTCTCCTTGTGCTCTTTTTACGTGATAACTCAGTCTTCCCCTCCATTGAGAATGCCTCCCAATTTTGTGTCATCACCAAGTTTCAATAGTACGCTCCTATTTTCGGTGCCAAAATACTGAAGAAGGTCCATCCCAACAGGTAACATCCCTCCCAATCTCAAAAAGTCTTATACATATCATAAAGTCACTGGTGAGCAATGTGAAACATTCCTGACATCTAACAACCTCACACATTTTTCTCCACTATTACAGGTCTGGAATGAAGCAAGTATGGAAAGCTGAAGAGCTTATTTGTACCACATAACCTGCAAGGTCTTCCTCTCTCACAAGTTCTCTAGAGTCAAATGTACTTTTCTGTTGAGCACATCTTTTATTTAGTTGTCTGTTCATTTATTTAATACTAACATGTATTTATGAAAATACTTGTTAGCCTTTGAGGCAAAAAAAAAATGAAATTAGTGGGAAGGTTGAAATACCCACACCTTGGTTAAGTGCTGCACATGGCAACCGTGTGTAAATGGTTAGGCTCTAAAATATTTACAATTCCCAGGCTTGCAGTTTATTGCAAATGGATTAAGAACACCAGGCTTGCAAGTGAAGCCTTATCTAGTCCATAATTGAATGGAATAAGCTCTCTTATCTTTGTGGTTTGGTTTTTTCCCTAGCTGTCCCTTTATCTCAGAGATTAGAGATTGCAAACAGCCATTGGATGCCTAATTCAAATTCTTGTCAAAGGGCTGCTGCATTTTGTCATTTCTGCTCCTACATGGATGCTACTCAGTTCACTTTCACCAGCCACTTGTGAAGCTTCTTTTAGATTTAAAACTTTCTCAGGAACTGTGCCAGCAGGGGGGAGATGGGACTCCAGAAGAGGAAATTCTCTTTCCCCTGACATCCTTATTGTATGAGAAAAAAATATATGCTGATTTGGATTCTGTCATCTCCTGCTCTCTGCCCCCTACCTGTTTTGGGTAAACAGGATGCCACATATAGTTGGAACTACAGGTAGTCAGTGAACAGGAGGAGCAGCAGAAAGACCTAACCAGTGAAAAATTGATACTTTTCTTTGTGCACATGTCCTAAGTAATAAAAAATAGGAAGACTCTCCCAGTTAAGAACTGGCTCTTTGTCTTTGTGGGGAAGCTTTTGCCCAGAGAACATCTGGAAATGGAAGTCAAGATTCACATGGATTCTTGTTCCTTTGTTGGTTGCCCTGTGATTGGCTTCACAATTAAAGGGAATCCAGAGACCTGGTGGGTTTACATCAACCTGTCTCCATTTGCATGAATGATTCCATTCTCCTGACGAAAACATGCAAGCAGACCTTTCCTGTTGGCTGGAAGAGAGTAACATAAAAAAAGAGCCAAGGAAAGCTTCTACCCCACCCTGAGTAAACTACGACTAGCTGCAAGGTGGGGAGAAAGAAGCAGATATGACAGCAGCAGATCTAAGGAAACTCTTCATCTCTCAGAGGGCAATTCACCACGTCTGATGTATGAATCACACAAGGTGCTTATTCATAATATATTTTCATTTATTGAAGAAAGAACGTTTTGAGGCATGAAACCATCCTTCTCCCTTTTTACTCCCTGCCTAACTCTTCCTAACTAATGGGAAAGGCTCCTGCTAAATAATAGATAATCCAATTTTGTTGGCAAACTGACTTTCCACAGAATAATTTTCACATACAGTACACACCGATGCATTATTTTTGCTCATTGCCATGGTAATGTAGGGTAAACTTGGCTCCATTTTCATTTACAGGCATTGTGGTGAAAACTTAATAGAGGGTCGGCTGTCTCTGAACTTGGGCCCTTCTGCTGATGGAAAATTAAAGCTCTAGGACAGTAGTTTTCAACCTGTGGAAGGGGTCCACACAAGATTACTATGAGCAATCAAAAGTATGTGAATACACACACTTACAATTCAAAAGGGTCCACACCTCTATTAAAAATTTCCGAAGGGGCCTGCAGTTGAAAACTACTGCTCTAGGTCCAGGAAATGAGGCATGGGAGTCAAGCAGCTTTTGCTGTTCTTCTCAACAGTCCGTGGGGTTGCATGTATGGTGCTGACTTAAGAGTCATATTGACTAATATATGTCATGTCACCTCACGTGCTTGGAGATTTGGGGTACAAGTGCCATTTGCCTGAAAACATGGTGTTTATAATGCCCATAATTATTTATTCTTCACCAGCTATTAAACTAAACAAACAAGAATTCAGCTGGGGGGGAAAAACTTAACAGCAAAAGGAATGGGTGTGATCTAAAAATAAGGGAATGAAGAGCAAATAGGGAACTCAGCCAGAACCACATCATGTGCAGGGTAGATAAATATCCACTGTGAAACACCTCCCTAGGAGGCAGCTACTGCAGCTGAGTTTTTGTTTGTTTAAATGTTTAAAAATGTTTAAATTTTTAAGCCTTACTCCAGAACTCTTTGTAATATCTTCTCTTCTTTATTTCCAAATTGAACATTTCCTCCAAATTAAAAGGAATACTTAAGCATATCTAGTATAAATGAATCCTACAGATTTTTAGTATTGTTTCTGAAAGACAAACAATGGGACAATAGTAAAAAAGGCCTGAAGATGGGATATAGACTGCAGGGACACAGGGATTAGATATAAAAAGCTGTGCTCTTTGTAGGGTCTTTCACACACTGGAATGGCAGTGCAGCGCTGGTTTGTTCTATACAAAGGTTTATTCTGTCTTCTGAAGCGATGAGGGGACTGCAGCTTGTTGAGTGGAAAAGGGGAATCCTTATGTCTTGAAGCGAAGTCAGGATCCAAATTAAAACTGCCTGTTCAGCCCCATGTCTAATATTACCCACTTGTATGGCAGCTGGTGTGCATGCCAGATAAAAAGTAGTGCAGTGTTTCTACTGGTGTTAACATTCAGGCTCACATAGGATACAATGCCCTAAATGAAAGCAAAATAAAAATGTAGCTGGGGGAACAGGCTCTGGGCATGGAATGGAGGCAGTGTTTAGCTAGTTAAAAATAGTCACCACAATAAGTAATTCTGATTAATGTAATTATGGCTCAAAGCAGGTTATCCTTAGGATTTGCACAGGCTACCAAGTTAAAATTTGCTTCTGATCATTAAATTGTTCTCCCCAACTGTGGAGTCTGCTCCACCAGAGCGACTGGCATCCAGATCATGAGCAGAGATTACATTGATCATGTCTACTGAGTGTCAGATACTGGAATGTATCAATGACCTGAAGTATGCCACATCTCATCACTTATTGAATACTGCTAGTTCTGAGAACATAGAAAGAAAGAGATAACACTATGCACCGCTGAAATATTGCCACAAGGTGGCACTCCAAAGGGAAGTTGTTTGTCTAGCACTATACAGTAACAGAAAATTAATGCTAACTACATCCTACCCTTATGTGAGCAACTGGTAAATAAAAATTAAAGGACCAAAGCTACAGGGCATATGTTGTCTAATACTCAAAAAAAGTCTCTCTGAAGGGACAGCTTGCACCCAATAGGGAGTTTACCTGACAGGTAATGGGGGGCCCGCTGGACAGTGAGAACTGCACGTACCAAATCCATCTGCAGTGCTTGGGGGCAGATTCACCATTGCAGGAAACAGTACCTACAGCTCCTCAAAACATGGAACTGACTCTAGCTTGGCCAAGTGGCAGCTTCTTGAAGCAGGTTTTACAGCACAGAAAGGATAGGATGCTTTCACCTTAAGTGCACTGAGGATACTCCAGAGAGATTTCTCCTTTGACCCTGTCTGCCCCTCAAGCCTTCGCTCATTCTGCCAAGATCAGGAGTGTCTCCTGTGACCATTTCCTTCTGCTTTTTGGACCCAAGCAGACACAGGAGCAAGGAAACAGTTAAGGTGTGTCAGAGCATCCAGTTTCCAATGAGGAGAAAAGACCACTAACAAGCAGCAAAATAAACACATCCAAATAAAAGGATGTGGCACATCACAATCCAACCTGAAATGCCCCAGTCAAAATCAGACATTTCCTTCCTTTTGGCCATAAATGTTTTTAATTTTTTTTTTAGAACAAAACCTTTCCTGAATCTTTCACACTTACTGGGTGCATATATACATGACACTTACTGCGGAGTTGCCGAATTAGCTCCACAGTAAAGTGTTACCATCTACACAAGCGGTGCTATTAGGTTAGAATAAAATAATTAACTGCCATAGGATAATACTGCTCAACACAAGTCCTATTCTATGGTGGAGTTATTTACACTACCACAGTGCACATGTAGATGGTGACTGGCACTCTCCGGGGCACAAGGGTGATACTGTACCCTCGTGCCCCTCCACAACACATTGAGCCAGACAGGACAAGCCCCAGGTTGGCAGGCTCACCTCCTGGGCTCTCTGTCAGCTAGGGCTGTACCACCCCAGATCAATGTGCTGCAGACCTGGGCACATGTGTAAATGCTGTGCCCAAGAGCAATAAACTCCAGGGTGAACTGCAGAGTTTATTGCATCAAATTAATTTCATGTGTAGACATGTCCATTGTCAACAGAGATGGTAATAACATTTGGTGGGGATTGATTCATGGGTAGATTCTGGAATTGATGCTAAACTGGGTATTTGCCATCTATAAAAGCCTGCGACTTGATAACATGACATTAGGCTCAAGAACTAACAAAATGAAATGTCAGATTTTATGTGAGGAGTTCAACACATTTAAAGAAATAAGAGCCCTTGGGCCAAAGACAGAGACCTCTCTGGATCCATGGGTTAGAGTGATTAGATTAATTGAGAGGGAGTTCAGCTGAGCTATGAACTGTACAAGAGTTTGCAAACTTTGCAGAACTATATGCAGTAAAGGAGCAATTGTGAGCTTCAGCCATTAAAAATACCAGCTACTTGGGTGCCCTTGGGCTCTAGCTTTCTTGCTCTAAGTTGTACACTATGCACTTACATGGTCTAACAGATAACACTAAATAATGTGTGCACAATTATATTGTTCAAATGTTTGCAGAGCTGAGGGGAAAGGAGACATTAGGGCTTTTGGAAAGTTTGTAGCTGAGGGCTCTAGGCAGCGTGGTGCAATGCAGCTGAACATGAGTAAAGGTTTCCAAGTGTAACCATGCCATCAGTTTTGGGTGAGGTGGAGAAAATCCACGGAAAGGGAGAAACATTCACAAAGTAGGGAAGATCATATGTTCCTGCCTGGCCACTGGCTCTGGAATAGGGATTACATTGAGCCCTTCTTCTATCTGCTCCAGCCGAATGCTCCTTTTTCTGTATGTCCAGAAATCTCTGGTTCCTCTCTCCTTTGAACTCACCCAAAGGGAACACACAGAGAGGGTTGGCTTTACAAATTCATGCCCACCCTTCCTTGCCCTAATGAAAGCTCTGTCTGACATTTATGAAAACAAAACATGAATGTATTTTTGACATGCATTGTTATGAAATGGAGTGGGGGTCAGCCTTAGCAAGCATCGACATCCAGAAATGTTTCTGCTCTTCTCTCAGCCATGGACCAGAGGTCATCTCCTCCAACCCCACACCAGAGGCAGAATTATCCCTTTCCAAACCTTCCTATACAAATTCATTGTCCAGCACGTTAGTAAAACTACACAGTCAACCCTGACACACCCATCAGACATAACACCTTACCCTGCTACAAGTAAATCAAGAGGACTATGGCAGTCAGTGTTCTGCAGCTACATAGGTTGTTAAAATACACTCAAGAGATCCAAGAAAGAGGGACACATCCCCCACTACAGAGGTAGGCAAGCCCCCTCACCCCCTGCTCCCCCAACCTTTACCAATCTGACCATGGGGTAAATATGGCAGTCTGACCCTGAGCAGAGGGGTAAAGCCGTCTACCCAGGAAGCTTCAAATTTAAGTCTGGAGCATTGACACACTCCAGTCAACAACAAATGTTTCTGGAGAAGGCAAAAAAAATAGTCCTAACACACACATCAGTAGGAGGAGAAAAAAACTCCTTCCTGGCACAGCAGTTGTGCCTGTCACCCTGGCTGACTCTGGCTGCGCGTTTTCTAGTGTGACATTGCTTCTACCTATCTCCTGTGATACTGAGAAGTAAATAACAAAACACCCCACACAAGAAATGCAGTATTCTGGGTGTACTTGTCCATGTTCCTGTCTTCAGATATCTTTTGTTTTCCAGCACATTCCCAGATTTCCCACAATGAATCTACCCTGCAAAATCTCTTGAGCAGATTTCCTGAAATATGCCCAAGCTTTGGGATGGCAATCAGTCTCAAGAAGACTGTGATCATGTACCAAGGGATGAAAAAAACAATACCTGGCATCACCGTGGAGGATAAATCTCTTGGTGTTTTTAACAGGTTTTGCTGCTGGGGCTTTACAGTCAGCAGAAATCTTGATCTTCAGAGTGAACTGACTAACACAATCACACAGGGGTGGCACCAGCCTCTTCCCAGTGTGGGGGCTGGGCCAGGGCTGGGCTTGGCTAGGCCGGGAGGCTCCAGCCCTCCCAGCACCACCACCATTGTCTGTCTGCCCCACACAGCTGAGCCCATCCCATTCCCACCTGCTCCAAACCCAGCCCTGGCCCAGTCCCCCCCAACTGGGAAGAGACTGACACTACCCCTGCCAGGTGCATCACACCTTTGCAGGCTCACCTGCATGGGGAGGGCAGGTGGGCAGTGGTGCTGGGAGGGGTGGCTACAGGGGGCTAAGGTGAATTTTAGGGTGGCAATAGCCCCTCAAGCCTCCCCCAGCACCACCCCTGGAATCAGAAAAGCAGCTAAGAATTTTGGGCTACTACAGAAATGTGCATAGAATAACAGCAAGCTATCAGCTGAGGTGAAGATACGAATCTACAAGACTTTGTCATCCCTGCTTTGTGGTTCAGAAATGTGGACTATGTATGCTAGGAATATCAAGAGACTGAACAGCTTCCACACGTGATGTCTGTGCTAGATCCTGAAAATAAAGTAGGAAGACAGATTACCAAACAGAGAGGTACTAGAGCATGCAGGACTGACACACTTAGAAACCGCTATCAAGAGAAAGAGGTTGCAATGGATTGGCCATGGGAGAAGATTGTATCCCCAAGAATATTTTGTATAGTGAGATTTGAGATGGCTTTAGAAAGCAGGGTCACTCTCTATGGCAGTACCACAACATGTGCAAAAATAATATTAAGTCGTTCAACATCAACATAGAAAGCTGGAAGGAATGTGCAAACTCCTGTCTGATCCAGAGGGAACATCTGGCCCTGGGTGCAGCTCAACATGAGGCAGCTTTGATCCAGAGGATGGAAGCCAATTGAGAAAGAAGAAAGCAGCGTACTATAAATTTGGACTCCAGCTTAGACAACATATGGACCTGTGAAACTTGTAACAAGCCATGTCACTCTGGAATTGGGCTTGTCAGCCACAAATGTATTCATCAGGCACCTGACTAGACCTCTTATGTATGCACCATGATCTAGAGTATTGATGGGTGCTTACTTAAGAAGGAGCACTGAAAAATCAGAGGGGAAAAGAAATTCTACTTTTTTCTGTACCTGAGATTTGAAAAACTTCAACTCTTCCCTGTAACCTGACAGGGAAGAAAATGCTGCAATGGCAGAAACATCTGGCAGCTGTTTTTGTAGTTTCTGTTTTTCCTTGGGACATTTAAAGGCCCCAGCCTGCTTAGAAGAAAATACATAATTGGGTCTCACAAGTAAATTGAAAAAGATAAGACACTACAGCAGCACTGAGTTTATGAACCATGTAGAAGGCATTAGTGTGTGAAATGACCATTAACTTTATTAAGGAAAGGACACAACACTTACGCACCAGTCTTGTCTTGGGGTTAATGCTACTTCTTCCCCTGAATTGCTGGCTTACAGGTTCACTTTGCCCACATGAGGAAACAAAACATCTTTGAGAAGATCCATAATTGGAGATGACTTTCTTAGGTAACCCTTCCCTGCTAATGTAAAGAAAAGCCTTGTGCAGGATTTGATTTTTGGGGAAATGTATAGAAATAATGTGATTCCGATCAAAATGCAATATAGTGTGAGAGAATGGTATGATAGGCTTCCAAAACTCAGACTTTTCACTGACTGACTGCTGTGAAGAAGCCCTGTCATACTAACAGTTTCTTCCCATTAACACCTGAGAGCCAGTAGATAAGTGGTAGAACTGGGTGTAGCTGTGCCATCTCCAGTACCTTTGTGTGCTAACCATTAGGGCTGTGCGAAGCTTCGGTCACTGATTCGATTCGGCGGAGATTCAGCCCAATTCAGCAAATGAGTTGCTGAATCCAAATTGAATCAGGAGACCCTTTAATCTCTCCGAATTGAATCAGAACCCTCTGAATCGATTTGGAGAGATTCCATGATTTGGACACAGACACAGCTTTAAATGTTGTTTCTACATACCTCAAGGTACCAGGCGGTTCATGAATGCTGAGACACTGGGGTGGACGGAGCACGGGAGCATGGGGGGGGGGGCTCCCCAGTGCACTCAGTGGTGTACCTGGAAGTAGACCAGAAGCACTTCCGATCCACTTCTGGGTCCACTGTGGAGTGCATGGGGGACCCTCTCCCTGCCCCCCGCCTTGCTGACTGGTGCCACCTGAGCCTGGGGGAGTACTCGGGGTCCCCCCACAGCTGATCACCAAGATGAAAGGGCATGGTGGAGGTGTCCCCTACGTGCTCAGCAGTAGACTCGGAAGCGGAGCGGAAGTACTTCCGGTCCACTTCTGGGTCCACCGCCAAGCATGCAGGGACCTCCCCCACGCTCCTGTGGGATGCTCCTTCTGCCCCAGCATTGCAACATTCACAAGCCATGCCTGATACCTCAAGGTCTGTAGAAAAAACTTTTAAAGCTGTGTCTATGGCCAAATTGTTGGTTCTCTGAATCAGCAGCTAATCTTCAGATTTGAATTCGGCTGAATCAAATCGTGACAGTGATCCAAATCAATGAAGCAAATCACTGTCCCCTGATTTGGGCCAAATCTGAATCCAAATCGAATACAACCCATTTCGCACACCCCTACTAACCATTACTAAATGGCAACCTTTTAATGGCAGCCACTGCATATCCTCTTTGGTGCCCCTATTGCTGCTCTTTTATAAGAAACAACTTTCTCTTGTGCACAGCTTTACTCTCGCATAAGAATTCATGTGCTGCCCATTACCTTGACACCTAAGTACATGCCATAAGGCGTCATTAACATTCTAGAGGAGAGAGGATCAAAATGCCGGCACCAGCATTTCTAAAAGTGGGTGCCTGAGGTGATGAGCCTAAGCGTCTAGTTAAGCTCCCAAATAAGTTGCTGTATTTTCTAAAGCTGCAAAGCTCCCAACAGCTCCTAATTAAGTCAGAGGAATTCAGCACCTCCCAAGCTCAGAAACCAAGGCCTATGTGAGACCCAGGGAGTCTAATTCTGGACGCAAAGCCTGACATTTTCCAAGGTACTGGAAGGAGCCAATGGTTAGTGTGTGGGGAAAGGGGGCATGTCTTGCAACTCTTCTTAACTGTGACTGGCTTCAGGTATGTGTTTATTTCTGGTCTGCGAAGGTGTAAATTGGCAACAGAGCTACACTGATTTCCCCAGCAGTACACGTGGTCCACAGTAGTCTAGCAGCTCTGGATTCAGACTGCAACTGGATTGGATGGTAAATAGCTTTGTTCCATGAACTTTGTTGTCTTTCTTTTCCCTTTCTTCCTGCTCCAGACGCACTGTAAGGGTCACCTGGGACTCCAAAGGAGAAGCCAGGGGTAGTAATAATACAAAGGAAGGTACTGCCAAAGAAGGGAGAATTAAACGGCTGACACAGGAACAGGAGAAACACTTTTTAGTCCTTTAAGTTATTGGCGTGTTGTTCTGAAGTGCCCACACAGAATCCTCCAAGGACACGCTTTCTTTCGAATGAGGTTACCATCTCCCAGTTTTGCAATTAAATGTGCCTGCATAGTCTCCAATTTAGTACTACCAAAGCACTTAATTTTCATTAAAAAGATGACATTGCAAGCAATTATCAAGGACGGTCAGCAGTTAGTGGTATTCATGTTCCTAAGGACAGAATGGTACATACAGATGCATAAATTACTGAGTACTCTTTTCATTTTTTCCGTAGTCTTTTCAGCAAGCTGACTTGATTCAATTGTTTGTTCCTGTTCCACATCCTAATTAGGTTTGTGCCATATAGTCCAGTATATCCATAAATTAGAAATGAGCAATGGTTTGTGATGTGTAAGACCTGAATAATCTCTCCCTCATACATATTCCTGATTGGCCAGGCAAAGGTGCATGCAGTTTGCAAATGAGTCAATCACAAGCCCTTAGTATTCCCCTACTTTACACTGATGCAAATACCATTGGTAAAGAATTCTACTGTCCTAGCATTTTACATGGTGTGTGACTTTATACCAGTGGTTCTCAATTTGTTTTAGACTCAAAGCACACCTTAATAGACTCAAGGGACCCCCTTAAATAAATCCATCTTAGTTTTCCCTCAATTTTTGACTACATAAAAATAATAGATTGTTTTTTTTCTGTTGCAAGAACTCACAAAGACCACAACAAAGCAGAATGGTTTTAACACTACGGAGCATGTCCAGATGAGCAGTTTGTGGCACCTCAAAGCTGTTTGAGGTACCGCAAACAACATGCAGCGTATGTGCACCTGTTCATCGCACTGCTAACTTGCAGTGTGGAGTCAAAATTTGACACCAGGAGATCCCAGTGGCAAAAAAAAATGCCACTTAAAAAAGGAGTGCATTGCACATGGCAGCAGCATGTGCTGTCAGAAACAGAGCCTGGCTGGCCAGAGCCATGCTCTAGCTGCCAGCTAGGCTCCGAGCAGCCAGATCGGTGCCACCCTGCCCCTGGAGGCCCCCAGGACCCAGATAAGGCTCCTCTACCCCACACAGATCAATTTGTTGCTCATTGAGCCATGTGTGCAGGGGCATGCCCTGGGACAAAAAGCAGCAGCACAAATATGTGCCGTGGCTTTTTGCCATGGGAAACGTGTGCCCCTGCATGTGAATGCTCATCTGGATGTACCCATGGATTCCTATTTGAAAACTCTGGGGGTTTTCTGTGAATCATATTTGCACACCCCATGGCACCCTTGAAAGAAACTCAAGGCACCTCAGGGTGTCACAACACCTGGCTGAGAATCACTACTTTAGAAGATACAAGGCTAGAAGGAATCAAGCTGAAGAGAGCACCCAAAATGATGTGTACCACCAGCACTAGAATTTCAGGCCCTCTATTTAGAAAAAATTGATTAATGTCCCCTGTTAAGACTGCCAGACACTGACGTTGAAGAACTTTGAGAACCAAAGGGCCCTTGGGGGATGTAAAATATAGCTGGACAAAAAAGCAGAGGCCTGGAAGCAAGCAAAGGCTAGCAATTAGCTCCTCTCTTTAAATGCCTCCACTAATTGTTCATATGAAGCCAAGTCCCCTTCTGCTCTCTAAATAGGACAGCCAACCTTCATGTTATGTTCTCTCACAACTCTCCCAGGACTAGAGCACCAGAAGACTAACCAGAAGATCTCCTTAGTCCTGTTAGATTAGGAGAGGTGAAATCCCCTCTGCACCCTGCAGTGACCAGTCCATTTCCTGCACTTTGCCTCTGAACTTAAACAGCATGCACAGGGCTGGGTGGAGAGGCTGTTAAGGTTTCTGAAGTGCATGGCAGCTCGGGGAATTGTCTAGGTGCAACTTATGAATTCTGATTGATTTTATGAACCCTATGTTATGTATAACTCTAACCCTCTGTGTGTATTAAATCAGCTAACAGCCAACAGGGACCAAGTCACATATCAAATACCCTGTCTGGAAGCAGCTACTGAATGAGCAAAAGAGTAGTTACCAGTGAATGACTTGTCTTGGTAGAACAATATGCTAAAGATATTAGTCAAACTAAAGGAACTGGTTACCTTCCCAGGTTATCTGCAGGGAGTAGGGGAGAGGATAAAGCAGTGAAGATTCCCCAGAAGCAAGGTGGAACAGAAGGAAATTAATTATAGATGCAAGTTTTAAACACTTAGACGTGGAGCTTTGGAGAATGTCTCTGTGGCACAGGCAGGCTTGGGCACCAGATACTGCCCTGTTAGTGCATTGTTCAGATGAGGCTAATACACCCTGCTTCTCAGCAGAGCGTGCTGGCCTGGCACTGACATAGCTTGCATATTCAGAGCCACCTTGGGTACCTTTTGAACAGCACTGCAATGTACCCCAAAGGACTTTCTGACCTAAAGGGAAACTTTTGACCTAAACAAACTAAGAAGAACTTGTTGCAGGGGCAGAGAAAGATCCTGTTGGCTGAGGATAAAAGGTTCTGGAGATCCTGGAAAGACTAACCAAAACCTGGAAGTCTCCAAGGGTGGTGAGGACACTGGGGAGAGAGGGGTTGCATGGGACTGTAAGTCTCCATGCTTCCTCTGTGAACATAGCCTGGTGCATCCTAAGCAGTTATTTTGTGAAACCTCTGAGCCCCTTGCAGCAAGTCGTGCTCCCTGATGATTAAACTCTAAAGTAGGGTGTACACAAGTGCACCATTCTGGGGAGAGTGCGCATAAGCTGCTAGGGAGGCTTGGGGAAGGGTCAGCACAGGTCTTGAAGCATAGGGCTGGCAAACAGACCACACAGGGCCAGATTCCTAGATCTGACAGCCTGGGTCCTGGCTCTTTGTGAAAGACACTTGGTGTCTGAGTTGGAGACATTAACAGCCAGCTATCAGTGGTTCATTTTTTGGCAATGAAGGTACTTCAATGTCACTTCCATTGAGTGAAAAGCACTCATCTCTACTGAGACGACAAGCCCTGGAGTACACTGTGGACTAGTTTAGGATTCTGGCTACTGGTGAAGTGAGCAGCCCAAACCAACTGCAGCGTATCCTGCACCTTTTTCTAATGGTTTGATGCAACACCTCACTCCAAAATTCTGGAAGGGGGCTTGTGTCAGTGCAAACATTGTTACTGCATATTTCCCCTGCATCCTACTTCCTCTGCCAGCATGCTTTGTCCCAGATATAGGGAGATGGGCACAGTTGTCCAGTAATTACAAGTCTACCCCAGACTCTGTGAAACTTTTTCTTCCTGTTGCAGGGCTTTACGAGTGGATCTGTTTATGCACTGTTGGGTTTAATATCTACACGTTTGAGCTGACTGGATTAATTTTTGGTCTATAGATTTCCAATAGGTTTCTATGACTGCCCTGATGCTGTGGGAATTTACTTCTCTGTTTATTGACATGACACTTTCCATAGCATTGTGTTTTTGACTAGCATAATTGCCACATGAAAGTCTCTGCAGACTGCTCTCCTGCAGGCTTTGCTGTGGCCAAAGCAGCCCAGGATGGATTTCTTTATGCAGTGATTCTCCTTCTTCTTTCATATGACAAAAATGGCTTTGTATCTTTATCTTTGTGCACTTTGATGTTTTTGTCGATTTGGAAGCTCTTGGCCCACAGAGACATTACCAGGGATCACTGCATGGAAGAGGCTCTCATCAATCCCCTGCAGTGATTTGGACGTTCCAGCAAAACTTCTGGCATCCATGCATGGGAAGAGAGCAAACTCCAGTGCCTCCATGATGTTCCATGGATCCCCACCTCCTCTGGTGGAAGGAGAGAAGGGTTTTAGAAGGGCTATTGTTTTGGGGAGATTCAAGTATTTTAGTTCTTACTGGGTGCATCTACACAAGATATTTACTGTTGAGTTGCCTAATTACCTCTGAAGTGAATGTCTCAGTGTGTACACATTCAGTGCTATTAGGATGGAGTAAACTAATTAACTCTGCTGTAGATTAGTACTTGTAAACTCAAGTACTATCCTATGGTAGAGTTTTTTACTCTGCAGCAACACGTGTAGATGCTGATGGGGCTGACTGGGACACAAGGGTTCTTCAGTGCAGGGGCTGCCTGTCAGCTAGCTTTGTGCTGAAGCACCTTCATGCCCCAGCCAGCCCCTCTGTAGCATGTTGAGCCAAGTCATAGCAGCCCCGGGCTTGAAGGCTGACCCCCTGCGTCCCCTTCAAGTCAAGGCTGCTCCACACCAGCCCAACATGCTGTGGTCTCAGGCGCATGTGTAAACATGGCACCCAGGAGCAATAAACTCCGGCATGAACTCCACCACAGTTTATTGCTGCATATTAACTACATGTGTAGATGCACCCATTGAAACTAGTATCAAAATTACAAAATGAGAGAAAGGACTCTCAGAAATTTATGAGTGGCTTCCTTAAGGACCAAGAAGCCAGAACAGGGAGATGATATATAGAAAAACACATACTCAACGTGCTGATGTGTCTTACTTTTCTTCATTGACCTTCCACAATTATATAGAGGAGAAGCAGTGTTTCTCTTCTCCTAGCATTCCAGTTAATACCAATGTAGCTCTATGATGTCCATCCCCATTTGATAAGCAGACAGCAAGGGCTGAAGCAATGGCCTTGCCTAAAATGAGCTTTTCTGCTTCGTCTTTTTCTCTGCAGGCTGCAGCCATCAGACCTCTGGAAACTCAGGCATGGTGCTCATGGCTGAGTCAAACAAACAGGGTTGCAGGGGCTCAGCTCTGTTCAATATTTCCAGCGTCCCAAACCCTGCTTTATCTCATGCCACTTCTGTACAGTATTCTGAGAAGAGGGGGGAAGTTTCTCCACCCAAACAGGGAAATCCAACAGTAAGAAATGGTATGAAGGTGAACAAAAGCCAATTTACTATTCAAAATCCGTAGAGGTACCAAAGCCTTGCTGCTGGTGGCCATAACAACATAGCATCCTCCCGAAGCTGGAAGAAGAATGGAGAACTTCTCTGCTGTTGGAAGTCAGAAAAAAATTGCAGATTTACACATACAGACACAGCAAGCACAAACTTGCACACATGCACCATATGGTATTTAATCCCCCATGTCTGATGAAACTGCAACCAGACTTTTCTAAAAGCCCTAAACCCTTGGAAGCTGTGGAGAATGTTTGTAGCTCATTGTTATCTTTTATTACTTAAAACCCCCACAGAAATAGGCAATGAGGCTTCCAGATTATACCCTGGAATCCAGATCCTCAACTGGTCTATGATTCATTAGTCTCAGATTCGTTAGTTCAAAGGGCCATTCTCATTCACACCAGGTGAGCAGGAAAACCTTAGCTTACAGATATAACACTGTGCGGACTCTTCACTCTGCTCCACTGGGCTCTTTACCTGTCTGTCCTGTACACTTTGGGGAAGGAGGATGGCCTTTTATTTTATGCTGCTCAGTGCCTGGCACAATGAGGAATTACCAGCCACAAGTCCCTGAAAATCATGAAATTGCATTGAAAAGCACAAGGTTTGTTTAAAAAACATAATTTGGACTCCTTTTGCCTTCAGGTTTTTGAGAGTCCCAGGTGCCCAGGCATCACATTTTCAAGTTTTTCTCCTTCATCACAAGGGCTAGAACTGACTTCTAATGAAATGGAACCTAAGACTCATATATTCGCTTGACTCTGAAAGCTGGGGCCTTGCATAAAGCAAAACACTGTGAGACTTGCAGGGCAATCTTGGTCATTAGAGTGCTGTAATGGGGCCTGTTATGTGCTGTGAAAAGACCCCATACATGTACAGACCAAACTGACCCCTCCCTAAGTGAACTGTCTCAGAGAGCTATTAGACGTAGCCAGCCTTCCAGCCCCATGCACACAGACTGATTCAGAGCCTCCTCCACCTTGCAGCCTATAGTCTTCCCCCCAAGTACCAGGCAGGCTTCTTTTGGATCTAATCCCCCTTAAAGATTTGGGCCCCACGTGATATAAATGATCATATGTGTATATTTGGGGCAAGTATTAGGTTGCTTTCATAATAGCTGCCTGCCTTCATTCCTGGAGGCTGAACAAACAGACTTACAGGGCATCATTTGCTCACTGCTACTTTTATGCAGTGAAGGAGAAGGGGCTGCCTGTTTGAAGCTGTGGAATGAGTTCCAGCACCCCATCAGAATCACTGAGAGGGAGGAATGGGGAGCTATGGATATCCATATGTCTGGGGTTGGCTGGGATAGTCCCAGATTTTGTAGGCTGTCCCAGCATCCCGGCCAGTTGGTGAAAAATGAAAGAAAAGTCCCAGATTGGTGCCACCCTGCCCACACTGCCTGGCCTAGCTCTTCCTGAACAACTGGAGGCAGGGGGCAGGTTGGGCTGAGCAGCCCTCCTCCTGCCTGGGGTAGAGAGGAGCCAGGGCAGAGCAGGGCAGGGAGAGAGCTCTTTTGTGAGCACAGGTTGCTTGTGTGTGTGCATATGTGGGTGCATGCATGTGGCACCCTGGGCAAAGTTTTATTTTGATGCCCTCCTGAGCAGTGGCTGGAGGCAGGAGAAGGTGGGTTGGGCTGGGCACTGCTTCTTCTACCTGGGGTGGGAATCAGCTGTGGGGGGCAGTGTCCCAGATTTCCTTAAAAAATAGTATGGTCACCCTAGCCATGGGAAAGATTTACTAGCCAAGGAAGGAAAGAAGAGATCCGGGTAGTGATTGTCTTAAGCCTGTTCTTGTTTATTTGCCCACACATCAAAAGCAAAATCAAGTAGACAATGATCCCCAGAGGCCTTTTTCCCTTTACCTGCTGGGAGGGGCATAAAGTATTCATACCCCAGGGACTTACCTTCTGTCTCGCTGTATACTCTGTTCCAGGAGCCGGGGGACTGGACATGACCTGTTAACCCTTTATATGTTAGAGCCAAGTGCAATCATTCTGCTACCTTCCAAGTATAGACTGGACTCATGTCTTGGCCTTTCTCCAGCTGCCCCATGGTAGTTCCTGTAAGGCCCT
>NW_017729014.1:3526067-3532408 GCF_001723915.1 Gavialis gangeticus | reverse complement strand
CTCTGCTGTCTCGCTGTATACTCTGTTCCAGGAGCCGGGGGACTGGACATGACCTGTTAACCCTTTATATGTTAGAGCCAAGTGCAATCATTCTGCTACCTTCCAAGTATAGACTGGACTCATGTCTTGGCCTTTCTCCAGCTGCCCCATGGTAGTTCCTGTAAGGCCCTCACACACTGCTTTGATTTCCATATTCCTACCATGTTCTTCACTAACAGTGTTCAGAAGAGACACTCCCAGTCCCTCACCTTTTTAACCCTCACTCCCTCAGAGACAGCATTATAATTGAATCTGTTCACATTGGACAAATCACTGCTAAAGCAAGTTGACCTGCCCTTTTCCCCTGTGCACTCCACCAGCCCAGACTCTTTAAGCAAACCTAACCTGGTTACACAGAGATTTACCCCATATTAACTGTTGTTAGCTTCCCTGGGTTGTTGCCAGTTGTGGCTGCAATCCAAAACAGAACTAGTATTATCCTCTCAGAAAGAATGGCGGTCACCTCTCGCTTCTACTGATGGATAAAATGAGAAACGAAGGGCAAATGGGAGATTTTGCTTATATCAATGCTCAAACTGGGCAACTTCAGCAAAATATGCTCCATGGATATTTATTTGACCAGCTCTCTGAATCCCTTTTCACTATGCCTGCTTCTCTCCTTTTGTCTTAGTTCATCTAAACCTATACATATGTTTGCCTTCTGCTTTGAAGGTTAGAGTAGGATTCACACTGGCCCTCAGTGGCAGGTGGGGGCTTCCTATGAACAAACAAAAAAGTGAATTTAAAATGCACTGGGCCAGGTATGAGCATTTTGTAGCCAAGTAGTTTCAGCAGAAAAACTGACCTGCAGGCAAAGCAAATGCTCCAGATGCTGGAAGTTTCCTTTCCTTTAGGAACTGGAGCAGCCACTCAAGGTCTGCCAGCCCCTTTGTAAAGCTGAGAGCCATTCTTGTTGTCTCTCAATTCCTGCATCAAAGGACAGAGGTGTTCTAAAGCTGGAAACAGTCTGCAACTGCTGCTGCAGTTTATTGGAGTCAAACTTTTTTTACAGTTAGGCTCTTTCTGCCAAAGTGTTTTTTTAAAAGTATAAACAACACCCAACATTATGTAAATTGGCTGTGGGGCAGTTGGCTGTATAACTGACTTAACAAACCTAATATGTGCCAAAGAGACTCCTGCCAGCTGACGTTATGGCATTTTGCTCGATGTTATCTACTGTACTCTGTGATTGTGCTTGGAACTGTGTTACTTTGGAGCTGTCAACCTCCACTAATGAGAGATGTTTCTTACCTGCTGGAGCTTACTGTCAGATCCTCTCCTGCCTGAGCAAAGTATATTGCCTAATACGTCCTGTTTTTCTCGGAGGTTTATATGAGGCTAAACCATCTATAATCAGCAATTTGTGGACACAAAATGCCTCCTTTTTAATAAATCATAATCTGAGAAAAACAGCAGAAGGGAAAGGAAATAGGACTACATGGCAAGTGGAAAAGGAAAGTGTGCTATGTTCACAAGCTCCACAAAGGGCTTCAAGCAGGATTAATGATCATCATCACTAGCTGCAGCGTGGGTGGTTCTGCAATTACCAACACCCTAAAGCAGTCAAGTTGAGATGGTTATCTGAGCTGTGGTGTGACATGAGAGGGATGGACAGGGGGAAATGGACAGTGAAGGGGAACTGGGGAGAGGGAGACCGGTTCTACTCTCTGCCATGCCAGCGGGAATGCCAGCTTTTGAAATGCTCACTAGTTGCCAAAGCTTTATGTTATCAAATTCCAAGTCTGCTTGTCAAACCCATGTTGGCACGTTATTCGCAGCATGGCTAAGCTGCATGCTCCCTGGCAGCCTGTCAACACACTGCCCCGCTGCTTGGACTTGTCCAGAAAAAGCATGAGGCATTGCAGATTAGGCAGAACTTTGGTTGCATTTTATTTGTGGCGGGAGATGTGATTTTTCTCCCCTGCACAAACCCTGTGAAGTGGCAGTTCCCATTTGAACAAAATGACTTCCCATTGTGTCCCTGTGTCACCTAAAATAGATGTTTGTTGCCAAAACCCTTACATAAAGACATCCTTATGAATCAGGGGTTTGTTTGGGTAAGCTCTTTGAGGTGGTCCTGGGATCACGCGTATATTTATTTTGTATTAAAATGAACCACCCTCTTCTGTACATGGATCAAAAGCCTGATCCTCTTCCCACCAGGACCTGATGCCTTTGCCTGCCTATACACATGTTCTGACGCGCTCTAATTAGAACACTGCAGCATCACTGCAGCATCACGTGCACTAAGCCCCAGCATGTTTAAAAATGGCCACGGGGCACGTTAACCGAACCTCATTGAATGAGGTTTAGATAAAGTGTCCTGTGGCCATTTTTAAACATATGGGGGATTGATACATGTGACACTATGGCATTTTAATTAAAGCAGCTTCCCAGAAACCAGTCTAATTAAAACACCCTTCCCCACAACCTCTAAGCACATGTATAGGCAGCCTTTGATTTCAAAGGAAGCAGGCCCCAGCCTCAAACATTCTGGTCACAAATTAAACTGAATAATGCTCCTCATGAATGCAGTCTAGATTCAGACTGAAGGTTGGTGGCTTTGGCCCATCAAAAGATTAAACGCATGCTGAGAACATCCCCACCCAGAAGCTCCAAGACAACTGGGCTGAAGTTTTTTCAGCTGCCCAAGGGACGTGCGTGCCTGGTTCTCAGGAAATGGGTAGAGTACTGCCCAAGGTTGACCCTTCTTACTCATTGCTGCAAGACCCTCTTACCAAAATATGTAAGTATTGGCATAGGTTTTGGGATATCTGGCTGCAGACACCAGTGGCAACTTGGGCTGAGCTCCTGAAACACTTTCACTAAAAATCAGTGATAACTTTCTGAACACCACAAGACAAGCATGTCTGCAGCTGTCTGGCAATATCTGCAGCAAGCTAGCATGCCATATGGAAGCTGATACTTGATGGTTGGACTGAGGTGAAGAGGGTAAAAGTTTGGTCTAGTCTCCCCAAGAAGGGCTCTGCCAGGATGCTGTATTACAAAGTCCCTTGCTACAGGTACAACGTGTGCTTTACCAGTATAAATAACCAATCTCCTTGAATGCTAGAAGCCATACCAGTGAAAGGGTGTTCACACAGCAGGGCATTTGCCAACATAGCTACATGAAGTGTGACATTGTCACAATCTTAACTGATACCTGTTAGCAAAACTTTGCTGCACAAACTTGGGCATAGTCACTCAAGTTAGCTTGCTCATAAGCATTGCTGAACCTGCCAAGCCTTCAGCTCTGGGCTAGATTAGAGGATTTTCAGAATCCTTTGCCTCCTTCCTGACCAGAACTGAGAAGCATGAAGGTCACTAAACCTACATATCCTAGATGGGGGGAAGCAAGCTAACAGCTCAGCAAACCTCAGAAGATCTGCTAGAGGTTTGTGCATTGAGATCTCCCACCTTGATTTGGCTGTTCTGAAACATAGATGTTCATTGCTGCAGCCCAGTATTAGCACTCTGGAAATTGTGTGTCTATACTGGATTGTTCCTCACCTCCTATCTAGTTTTTAAATCCACGGCAGACCCTTTACCTTGCACTCTGTGCTCCATTACCAAGGAGGATGCTTTGAATACATAGGCTGCAGCAGAAACCACACATGGTGCAAAGAGAAAAAAAACAAAATTGAATAAAAGAGGGTCATTTTTATTTTTCAAGTTTTATATGTTCATGAAAGCAAAGTTTCGTGTGACTGAGCCTGAAGACAAATTGCTTCAAAGAGCAATTTTAATTGAAATGATAATAATGAAAGAATCCTAGCCAAAGTTGAAATACGCATTACAAATATGCACTCCTCTTATGAAACATGCCCATAAATAGCAATAATAATAGTGGGCTTTGGTCAAAAGCCCTTTGGCTGCAATTTATGAATGTTGCTTGTTTTCTCAATCTGCACATCATCTTTTCCCCCTCAAAAATAAACAAATATCCTTAATTTCTAACTCTTTTTACTACATATTTCATTCTCCTTTCCTCCCTTGTGTCTTATATTTTAATCTTGTTTAAGCATTGTTGCTGAAAAATGGGATTGATTATAACATTTTTGAATCACTATGGATTTTTTTTCTCCATGACAACGCAGAAGTGGTTTGCAAACTGAGTATGAATCTCAATCCTGTAAGCCTTTTTTCACCTGATGACTTTTGTAAGGACAAATGAAAAATGTTCATGAGCCAGGATAAGTCCCAAGACCAATGGGCTGCAGGAAGATAACCTTAGACACTATTATAAAAATAGGCAATAAAAAGATCACTGGCCATTTGCTTTGCGGGGATTCAGGCTGTAGCATTCTTATTAAAAAAAGGGGTCAATTTTACTTGAGCAAGGCTCAGAGTGATAAAAGAGAAGTATATTAGATCAGGGAGGAGGCATAGACATGAAAGGAAAGAAATGGGAAGGCATAGAGAGGGGAAAAATACTACCTGAGCTCCTTAGGCATGCTTGAAAAGCCTAGCCTTAGAACACCAAGGGAGCAGAAGATCCTTGGTACCACAAAGGATTGGTCTCCCAACATGGAAACTAGTGACTGAAGGCAGGAAATGGAGGAAAGGCTGCTTGGTTAAGAGTAGAGATTTAAAAACAAACGAACAAACGTGTTTATGAACATTCATAAACATTCACCTCAAACTTTCACCTTGCTAAGGTTCTCAGTGGGTGCATCTACATTTGCTATTAATTTGAAGTAGGCTTACTGTGCAGTAACTATACTGTGCAATAAGTCTACTGGGGGGTAGTCTACATGTGCTCCCTCTTGGGAGCAGATTTGCTCCCAGTGGGAACAGCCTAATACAGGGGCTTCTCCCACCCTTCTCTGCACCCCTGCAACAGCCAGGGGGAGCTCCAGATTCCCTCTGCCTGCTAACCTGGGGGATGGCAGGGAGCACAGAGCCAGTCCCCATGTCCAGGGGACCAGGAGACAGCTGTCTCCTGGCCCTGTACATCTCGGGAGGGATCCTGATGTGCACAGGTGAGAGTAGCTCCCCAGTTCCAGCACTGCTCAGCTCCCTGCCCCAGTGGGGAGCTAGGAACCCCACAGTACCAGGACAGGGAGGGAGGCACACAGCCAGGCCACAATTTTTGGGGGCCCCCTGCAAGAAATAATTTTGGGGCCCCCTGCCCAAAAGAAGCTGTGGGGGAGACGAGCAGCTGGACATAGGGGGCCCTTTAGCTGTGGGGCCCCCTGCAGCCACAGGTTTCTCAGGGTAGGATGGGGAGCCAGAGAGACTCAGTCCCCATGCTGATCATTTCCTGGGGGAGCTGGGAGTTGAGTAGTACCAGAACCAGGAACTCTGCTGGTGTGACTTACCAGAAGCAAATTTGCTCCCAGTCAGGGTCTACATGAGCCCTACTGTGCAGTATTGACTGCACAGTTAATTTAGTACCTATATTTACAGGTAGTAGCTAACCATGCTGTAGACTAATTTACCGCACAGTAACTTATTAGCACAAGGGTTCTCGAACTGTGGGTCACAACACCCCGGGGGGTTGCGAGCAACTTAAAAGGGGATCACAAATTTCCTAGAGGGTACATGCAGTGGTGTGGGGAAGTGGCATGCAGCAGCAGTGTGGATTGGTAGCTGGCAGCAGCCACTGCAGTGTGCAAGCTCCCCATCCCCTGCCACCACCATCCAGCACTCGGGGTCGTAGTATCACAAAGTTTGAGATCCCCTGTATTAGCACATTTACTTAGTGACACTTTGCTGCACAGTAGACTAATCTACTGCTCAGTAAAGTGTCTTGTGAACAAACTGTTCTCACTGTGACAGGGTCTAGGGTGCTTTGTGGTGAGGTAACCAAAAAAGCCAGACAACCTTATTTTGTTGGCAGAGAGTCTGGCACAAAAAGGAGGCTAAGTGATTTACCCAAAGTTGCACCATGGAGCAAGAGCAAGAGAGAACCTAGAATAGTCGTGTGTCCTGTCCCATCCCCCACCCCCGCAGATGCTCCCTCTTTCCCCCATCCTCTGAACTCTGCAGGCCAAGGTGGGCTTTAAACTTCTCCTCAGTCTAAGTAAAGCCTGCTGGGGCCTGGCCACACCCTCCTCAGCTCAGCTTCCCTGTTGGAAGGGAGAGTTGCTCTAGCATCTCCAGGCTTCTGGCCTGAGTCATTGCAGGCATGTGCTGAATGTCTATCCACTTGGAAAGTGGTTTACTCTCTGCAGGTTAGACTAACCTGCAGAGATTGAATCAATTCAGGCTTGGCGTTTTGAGTGTCTGTCTCTAGCCCAACAGTTGGAATAAGCCTTAGAAGTATTGCCAACTGGAGCAAAGTATTTTTTCTGGGAGTG
>NW_017729014.1:3509059-3521067 GCF_001723915.1 Gavialis gangeticus | reverse complement strand
CTTCTTCTGAAAAATGAAAAGCAAAATGAAAAAAGGAAGGACTTGATTCTAAATAATTGACAAGTGGTTAAATAAGATATACTAGCACAGCTTTTGGAAACCATCAGTAGAGTACTGCACACCTGCATTCCATGGCTTATGCTTGAACAGTCATCACAATTCCACACAGTGGCTCCAGTGATACCACTTCACCTTGCTACCTTCCCTGAGTCATTCCCAGGACCTTGTTCATGGAAAGGTTACCAAAATCCAAACTGACTCCAGAAAAGCCATGTGATTAACTCCATTTCCTCCAAGATTGTTTCTGGAGCCCTTAAGATTCCCAACTCCAAATGCTTTCTGACAAGTTAAGGTAGAAACAAATTAGCTGTCTTCTGGTACTTTAGGTGATGCATCCTTTAATATAAGTTCAACAGCCCTTGAAACATGTGAATCTCCCCTCTGAGATGAAAGCGTCTCAGGAGAGAGCCAGCAAGTGCTCTGTAGTGGGTAGGCTTGCTGTCTGTGCTCCATCAGAGTCCTCACCCTCTAATATTCTTCCTGCATCCCTTCAAGTGCTTCTCTTTCGGCAGGGTTGCAGAGGAGGTTCACCTCCTCCTAGGAAGACATTATTAGAGACTTAAAATCTGAAGGTCGTTTTTAATTTTCCCCTTCAATACTTTGTAGCTGCTCAGATTCCATAACATGTGGGCCCACTCTATGCATCATTGTAGTCATGCCATGCCAGTAATATACGGCACTAATTCATGCTGATATATTTTAGCACAAATCTGTTCCCACACTAAAATTCATCACAAAGGCGACAGTGCTTGGAGTTGGGGTTGTACAATATATCATCAACATAACAGTCTCTCATGATGTATAATGCAAAATGCTGCCATTCTCGTGATGCATGGAGCATCCCTCTCAAGAGGCAGCAAAGCCATAAGTTTTCTTGAAAGACCAAAATTTAAGACCTCCTAAGAAAAAATGAGCATTAGTAAAGGGAGGAGGTGGTGACTTGTGAAGCTAGGGCAAGTGAGTATGGAGAGTGCAGTGCATGGAGACCTTTCTGGGAGGTTAATAGTGGAGATGTTGTGTTTGTGGTAAGAACAAAGTTCTTGCTGCCACATAATTATTCTTTGAAGTAACCTGCCACTTCCCAGAGGCAGAACTTTTCAGAGCTGGTCTCAATGGAACTGGATAAAATTTCAAAAGCACTTTTTTCAACATTTTTCACTGAATATTTTGTTATTCTCTCTTCCATCAAAGCAAAATAAAAGTGTCCTTTTGAGTCAAAGTATTGAGGTTTCTTTGGGGAGAGCACTTTTTCCTGCTTCCCTCGCTGGAACTAGGAAGTGGGTGAGAAGGGCAAAATAGAAGCTAGGTTGGAGGGAACAATCCCAAGCTGAACATTTTTCTTTTGATTCAGATGAAAATTGTACACTAGACCTAGAATTTTACTAGCTCCAGGGAGCATGTAAAGACAGAGATTGCTTTAGAAAAAAGAGTTAAGGCAGGATCTTTAATTCCTTGCCCCCAGTGCTTGGAGGAATGACTGATGCTACAAAAATGGAAGTATTTTTTGTCCCTCACATCTACCAAGGAACTGGCATGGTCTCCTACTGACAGCTGTTGATTAATATTGGTGTTTAACAAAGTGGATGGAGCAGAGAAGGGACAATATGGGAAACATGCATCTGTGGGAGATGACTCTCCTCTCACTTCCTGCAAAACTGTGTTTCTTTGGCAAAAAGACAAAAGTAGGTTAAAAAAAATTAGGAAAAATAAAGGCAGCCTGAGATGTATGCATCTTCAGTGGAATGTGGTGGTAGGAGAGGGGGGTTTTGCTAGGACGCCATGTTGAATCAATTTTAGGTAGAGCTGTTCTGTCTTTCCCAGAAGCTCATAATGGTGGTATATGGAAGCAAGCCAAGACCTGGCTTCAGCTCAGAGGTGAAGGGGGATGCATTTCTTGACTTCCTGAATGCATTTCTTGCATTTTGCTAAGCTCACAGTCGATATGGAACTCCAGTGCTTCATCCACATAATTTTCACCTCTTGGCCAGCTCTTTCCTGTATATCCCAAGGAGGCTGCCTTGGCTAGATCTTGCTGATGATGCATTTTTTAATGAGCTAGCGTTTTGGGATGAAGGATCCTGTACTGAATAATGGGCAAAAAAGTTTTAAAAACTTCCTCTCTCTGAAATGTTATATTCATCACACATCCCCCCAGCAACCTGCTATTAGTCCCAGAATTGTGGCCAGATGAGAACATGCATAATTCTTATTAACTGATGCCAGGCATTTGTTATTGTCCTACAAAGGCTGGGAAAGAACAAAGTAACATTCAGTGGAGGGCCTTTATGGAAATAAATGTGTTTTAAGAGCTAAGCAGAAGAACAGGAATGAATCCAGCATGCAGTTCAGACAAGCAGCTATTTCATTAATGTGGGAATACAGCAAAAGCCATGATGGTGGGTCATAATCACAGTCACAATAACAGATGGTCTGTACTAAATTTCCTGGTTGGGCTGTAATTGGAATACTTCTGTTTAGCACATCACTCTGCCTGTAGCTTTTTATTACATGATTTACCACTGCTCTGAGAGATTATCACATGAAAGCATGGACCCTTCCTTACTGGGATGCTTTGAAAGGGAAAGTGGGTGTCACCAAAGGGGAATACCCTGGTGTGACAAAGAGGGCTCCTGACTTATTCACCTTCTAAAACACAGCTTCTAGGATGGTTCTTGAGCCAGGGTGATGGGATCTGTTCCTTGGGAGAATGATGATAGGCAAGTGCCTGTGGCATGTACCACCATGAAACCAACACCCTGTTTCTTTTCTCTTCTTCCTCCTCCTCCTCAAACCAATGGGACACCCTCTACTTCAAGGTGAATGGAGATGATTTCAAGGGGCATGCACTTCAAAGCAGAATTTGGCAAAATTTTGGTAGCAAATAATTTATTCTAGAAAAAATATGGGCTTGGTTCAGCTGAACCTATTGGTGCATATGAGCCAAATTTGATGAGTAGTTCCAGCTGAAAAAAAACAGATTGGGAAAAGTCTGCCTGTATTATCCTAACCTTTTTAACAGAACATGCCAATACTTCCCAACTCCACTGAAAACAAAATAAGAAATCAATTACTTATGCAGCTCTACTTCAAAGGGTTCCTACAATAAGAGCCTGCAGTAGCAAAAAGGCATGTCTGTTCATGTGTGAAAAACGTTGTATTTATGGTTGACAGGTATGGAGAATGTGGAATCTCCCAGGATATCTTCCCAACAAACTGCTAAGCCTGCATTTATGCTGCCAAGCTTTCCAAAGCAGTTCACCTCGTAGATGTCCAACTTGCTGGGTAAGGTCATGGTTATTCATGTCCTGAGTACCTGCACCTTGTCCACTGACCACTCCTTGTTATGTTGTGAATGGTCAATGCTGCTGGAAATCAGGGTCAAAGTGTCTCAAACCAGGCATAAATCAGTGGCCGCATTTAGAAAATACTGTTCACACTGGGGACATTTTGGTGGACCCTCTGATAATCTAGCCTGCCACTTTTGATGACAAACTCTGTCTTGGCTAGATTCTGGATTCCAAAGCAATTATACTGGTACTTGTATGACCCATATCAATAGCCAACTAGCCTGGCTCCTTACGTGCTTTCCCTCCTGCCCTTTTATGTACTTCTATCACAGATAACTCCAATCTCTTCTTGGCTTTCACTGGTATCACTGTAGATATCACTGTGCTGCCCTCATCCTGAGCTCTAGTAGCTAAATTTCACCCCAACTAACAGTATTGGCACAGGTGTAATGAGTTCAGCCTGAACATGCTAATTAAGACATCTGGGTGAAATCAGTCTGAGTGGATTGTCCATATTCAAGTCGGTACTCATAACCATCACAGTCTGCAATGATTTGGCACTAGGGAAACACATTTGTGTCCACATTTATGCTATGTCCAAAACCTGTGTTGCAAATAGGGTGGACAAGAATGAAGAGGGAGAACGGGCCAAAGGTTTTGGAAAGTGGAAAAACTCATCAGCAAGGGGCTTTGAACCTGATCAAAGATTTACAGCAATGAGGTATGTGTGTGACTCCAACAGGCTGATTAACTTCAACCTTTCTTGTGTAGGTGCAACACAGTGCCTGAGACCCTGTAGTTGCTGTCTGATTTATGACATTTCATAAAGCCGGGAAACTATAAAAAAGTGCTATCTATATTGAATTTTGGTACCATAAAAAGATATAAAACTGATGCATACAAATCCTGGCAGCCACAGATAAAATTTCATTAGTGCATTAATTTAGTTTCCGCTGTACCAGGAGCTGCAGCACCAGCAGTGAGCACTGCATTCCCTTCGAACCTGGGAGGGAATTAGTCATCTACTGAGAGGCAGTACAGCAGCCTGTTCTGGGCACCACCATTGCAGGATTTTTGCTGGAGCACTGTGACCTAGCTCTTTCTCCGCATTATCAAGGGCAAATATTTGCCCTGCCTCACCTCACCTCACCTCTTCATGGCTACATAGGACCAGAGTACTGAGAAAGGCAGACAGCCCTGCTGCCTAGGCAAGGAGCTGGACTCTGGTCACCTCAGCAGTGAATCCAAGCCTACTCCATGCTCCCAAGCATGGTGGGGAGAATAACAGGGTTTTGTGGTTAAGCTACCAAGTGAACAAACAAACAAAAAAAAGCTATTTCAGGTTTTTCCATGCTGTTGTTTTCTATTAGATACTTAAATATTCACAGAAGTATGTTTTTCTACCTTTCCACTGTGCTACAAAGCCATTCTCACTTTCTCTGGTCCGGTAAGTGCTGAAGTATTTGAGTAAATCACTCAAGAACGATGCCTTCCAGTCCCACAGGGCAGAATGTTATCATAGCACTGATCCCTTCTCTGGAAGGATCATGATTCCCCATTCATAACACTGAAGCTCAGCAGCAGTTACAATGGCAGGATCCTTTAAGAATAAAAAAAAATAAAGGAAAAAAACCCCAGAATCTAGTTTCCCTAGCATTAATCTCTCTCCCTCCAGGGAAATTACACCACAATAAATCTTTATTTCTCATGATGGGTTGCCAACTTTAATAAAGGTTTCATTGGAGGATTGGACAAGCCAACGAGCCAGAGCTCTGAGCATTGGAACTAAAAAGATGCACTTCTCTCTCACTCGCTCTCTTTCTCTCTGTAAATGAGAGCAGGTTTGGATTGATTTATTTTCTCTTAATCTGAGACCTGTTTCTCCAGCTATTGTGCAGAACTAAGTGAATAATTGTTGATCAATAATTCCTCCAGTAAATTTAGCCACTTCCTCCTGTTCTTGGAACATCCCTGATTTTCTGGAATTTATTTACTGCTAAAATGTATTTTATGGAATTTTTAAAGTCTTTTTTCCCCTAGTGGTGTGGATTGATCCCAGAGCCATGAACTATGAAAAGAGAGACCAAGCAAGCTACCACATTTTAAAATAGAGCTAGATCTGTTTATAAATCACACAACATGATTTGGTTACCCACAAGAGCTGAGGATTTGTCTTGATGACCCAGAAGGTCTCTTTCATCCTATATTCCTATTTAATAGGTGAAATTGGAGTGGCACTGCTGTGTTATGTGCCAGATTAGTCACATGGCCTACTTCTTTTCCTCAACTGAAAGAAAACAGATGTCCAAATACTTTACCACTCATTTTTTACAGCATTTGCATGTGCATGAAGCTGTGGAACATTACATTCTCAGAAGACCTCTCTGCCCAGCACAGACCAAGCTCCCTTGCCAGCCATGTCATCTCACTCACAGACAAAACACCTTTCACAGAGATGTAAGCGGGCGTCCCAGAAGCTCATGATTTCCCGGTCTCTGTGACTTTGTTCTGCTCTCCCATCTCTCACAGTGTTTTCTCCCTTGTGGTTGCATTCCTCTTAACCTAAGAGCTGATGAAGGGAGGGAGCTCTTGGTGAAACAGATACTGCCCTGAATGTCATCTACTTTGTCTCCTACACAGAACCTGGCAAGTAGCCCTGCTCTGGGATTCCTGCCTCTCTGCACTCAGCATTCTTCCCTTCCAGAAGCTAGATCTTCCGTCCTGCATTGGGTCCCTTTCTGGCAAGGGAGGGCCATGCATTAGAGTGCACAAGCACAGCAGGCAGAATGAGTTATCCCCAGCTTGTTAAAGGGTAGCCTAAATACTTCAGATACCATTTGTTAAGAGAGTTTTGAATCTACAATAAGAGGTCAATGTGGTTCCAATCAATAAAAAGATTCATCCCTCATCAGGGAACAATCATTAGCTTGCACCTCTGAGCAGACCAAAGGATAAAAGGAACTAGGAGCATCACAACCAGGACGGCAACTGGTCATTAAGACCGTGAAGAGCTGCACATTCTTGATCATCTCTAGAGGAAGAGGAGTATGTAAGAGGGTTATATTTTACAGAGTTTAGGAGGGGGTACTCAAAATTTTCTGTTTTCTTTAGCCATGGAATACATATTTGTAATAGGAAGGGATTGTGTTTTTCACTGTGTATCCCCAAAACTATTATACGACACTTGAACCTATGGCTTCTGCCACTTGGTTCTGCCCATGGCTGTCTCTCCACCCAGATGCCTAAGTACAAGATTCTAAAGTACAGTCTGGATGCTCTGCAAATTCAAGGCCCACTGCAGACCTCCATACCCACCATTAATGACTGGTGCCTCCTGAGACTGGGGAGGCACAATTTGTGGGCAGCAGTGTCAGAAGTGGTGGTGGTGTGGCAAGCAGTGACTGCCCACAGAAGCCAGCTTTGGCAGTGGGGGTGAGTGGTGACTGCCCGCAGAAGCTGGTGGCAGCAGTGGCAGCAGGGTGTGGCAAGCAGTGACCACCTGCAGAAGCCGGTGGCAGCCAATCTCACGGGGGGGCACGTGCCCCCCCTATGTGTCACCTATGAGATCCACTGCAGTTCTTGACATAGTCTGCACAGATTGTAGCTTGGGTTTGCAACTGTTGGTAGTTTTACCCTGGCTTATACATTAAACCCGAAATTTATAATTCACAGATAAGGGGACTTTGACAGACAGGTCAAAATATGTCTTTGGACTAGCAAATGCTATTCAGAAATTGTTGTGATAATGTTGGGCTTTCCATTTTGTTTCTACATTCATATGTCTGTAAATATCAACCTCCTGTTTATTGGCCTGGAACATCAGTTCACCCCATAACCTTGGCTTGAAGTGATTGTTCTTCTAAAGACAGGGTACTGCAACAGTAGTTGCAACAATTATATTGTGTTTCCATTATTCAGGGAGACTTGAGCAGCCTCCACTGGAAAGCTGGAATGATTCTGTCTTCCAAGCGCTCTCCTGACGACAATAGGGAGCAGTAATATAATTATTGTAGGTAATCTTCTAATACCTCAATAGTAATATAATAATAAAAGCTGCATTAAAGTCTAACCATTCTTGTGCCTTGGCAACCAAGTGACCCAAGTCGAAGTAAACAAAAGAACACACCAGATAAAATGATTGAAAATAATGATGAACAATAAAATATAATTGGACACAATAATCCTCAGTTCTGCCTTCACTGGCGACATTGGCTCATGTCTGAGGTTCAGAGGAGATATCACTTGTAAATCTCATTTCTAACATTCCATTCTTAATGTCACTCTATCCAAATTCACAGTCTAATTAACATTTTGCCCTGAATTATACAGGAAAACTCAGTGGACAGAAACTGATTGCAAACATACAGTCATACTAAGGTCTTTTTGAAGATGAGTACTAACCCCATTAATTATATTTTCCAATTAGACTTTAATTACTAAGAAATTAGAAATAATGCTTCATTCTTTCACTTGTTTGGTTCTGACGTATGAGCAAGATGTAGTGACATGAACTTTAGTGCACACTACATATGCATGCACTCAAAAGTAGTGAAAGTGGTTAGACCTATTCACAACTTTTATTTTTTCCAAATCACTGACCTTAGAGATTGTCTAACTGTTTGAGATAAATTGTCATTTCTTTTAAAGTACATCAGTCACATGTTGATGTAATTTAATTTATCATTTTAATGCCCATTTATAGTTTAATAGGGAAAACATACAGCCTTTACTCTCCATAGGTTGTTTTTTTATCAGATCCTGTCAGCATGAAGAGAGACATCCAAGGAGATGCAGTGATTTGGTATAGCCAATGTTCTGTTCCCTGTTTCAATACCACTATGATGACACAAAAATAATGGTAAATAGGGACAGTGTGGTGATAGGTGTACTTTGTTGTTTTGTTGTGATAACTTTGAGATGACACACTCAACCAAGTCCTAGCCACTGAGATTCATAGATTGTAAGGCTGGAAGGGACCTCAGAAGATCATCAGGTCCAGTCCCCTGCACCAAGCAGGAAAGACAACGGGATGACCTCAGCAAGGTGACTGTCCAGTCTCCTCTTGAAGATTTCCAGGGTAGGCAATTGCACCACCTCTGGAGGAAGCTTATTCCACAGTCTGGACACCCTAGTTGTGAAGTAGTTTTCCCTAATGTTGAGCCTGAAACTATCTTCCAGGAGTTTGTGACCATTACTCCTAGTTTTCCTCAAGGGTGCCCTGGTGAACAGCTGTTCACCAAGCCCTTGATGTACGCCTCTGATGTAGCGGTAAGCTGCTACCAAATCCCCTCTCAGCCTTCTTTTTTCAGTCTGAAGAGTCCCATATCCCTCAGCCTTTCCTTATATGGCTTGCTGTGCAAGTCTCTGATCATATGAGTGGCCCTTGTCTGGATTCTCTCAAGCTTTACCACATCCTTGTTAAAGTCCAGCACCCAGAACTAGATGCAGTACTCCAGCTGTTACCTCACCAATGTCAAGCAGAGTGGGAGAATCACATCTTCAGTTTTGCTGAAGATGCGTTGAAGCTCATCTGGTCCTGCTCACTTATATACACTCAGTTTCTTTAATTGATCACACACCAGTTCTACAGCAATAGTAGGAAGGCAGTCATTTGAACCCTGCCCATTCTGTACCCTAGCTGGTGTGATTTTCCCCTTGGCCCAGTGAAAGCCTGAAGCAAAGTAGTCATTCAGGAGTTCAGTTTTCTCCTGAGTGATGGTAATTAGCTGTCCTGAGTTGTTGAGCAGTGGCCCCACACTCCCATTCATTTCCTTCCTGTTCCCTACGTGCCTAAAGAAGGAATTCTTGTTGGCCTTGATTCCCGTTGCTAATGTTAGTTCAGTCACCACCTTATCTTTTCTAATCTGATCTCTACAAGTGCGAGTCATTGCTATATAGTCCTCCTTGGGGGCTGTCCCTAGCTTCCATTGACTGTACACCTCTTTCTTCTTTTTTAAGAGGACCATGATTTCCCTGTTTAGCCAAGAGGGCTTCCCAGCCCTTTTGCTACATTTCCTCGGCATGGCAATGGACTTCCTTTGTTCTTCAAGATCATGTGCTTTAGGAATGACTGCTTTTCATGCACTCCTTTCCCCTTCAGTTCCTAGTCTCGTAACGCATTCCCTACTAGTGACCTGAGCTTGCTGAAGTTTGCATTTTTGAAGTCCAAAACTGCAAGCCTGCTATCCAATTTGTCTGCCTTGCAGTGGACTGTGAATGTAATGGTTTCATGGTCTCTATCACCCAGGCTGCCCTCTATGTTTAAGTCAGTCACCAAGTTGTCTCCTTTAGCCAAGTCTAGAAAAGCGTTACCTCTGGTTGGCCTATGCACCTCCTGCATCAGAAAAAGCTCTTCAGTGTAGGTCAGGAAGAAATGCAACCAATGTAACTTGGCTGAGTGTTCCTCCCAAGAGATGTCTGGATAAATGAAGTTGCCCGTGATGACCATGTCCTGTGCATGCACGGCCTCTGTTAGTTCTTGGGCGAACTCTAGACCAAGTTCCTTGCCCTTGTGTGCCCACCCAGTTTGGTGTAGGCATTCTCTAGTAGCCTTAGAGTGCATGCCCAGTTCAGGCCTTGGGGTGGGTCTCTGAGACTTGGGGGTTGGGCTGCGTTCAACCCTGAGGGAGGCCTTAACGCTTTCCTGCCATGACTTGATCTTCCATTCAGTAGTGGGACTCTCCCTCACAGAAACTCACAGACCAAGCACTGCCCCTTGCCAGCATTCTTGGGGCTCCACCTCCCCTACACCCCAGCCATACACCAGCCTTCAGGATGACCAGGTGATAGGTCACTGCCTTGTCTCCTTGATGTTCACTCCTGCTCTTATCTCCTCTTGCTCATCCCTCAGTGTCTTTCTTCACCCCAGGTATCTACAGGGTGTGAGACTGGCCCTGTCTCAACCTCTGCCTTGGCCCTGTCTCTGAGCCTTTGGGTTCAGCAAAGCGGCCTCCTCGCTTCTTCTCGACCCTTCAGGTCAATTGGGGTGCCTCCCCAGTTTGGGCTCTGGGTGCCCTACGAGTCCCCAGTAACAACCAATAAAAGAAAGAAAAAAAAGGAGAAAAGAAAGAAATAGCAGGGGTTCTGGCTACAGCCCATCCCACTCATGGGTCTGGCATCTGTGGTCATCAGGATCCCTCAACACCGTCCTCCTTGACCCGGCTGTCCAGAAGAGCTGGGTGTTTACCCTTTTAAGGGGTGTTTTACCGTACTAGATTGGAATGGCCACTGGAGAGCAAGAAGGCTAGTTCCTGCTTGTTCCCCATGCTCCTGGCATTAGTGTACAGGCACCTGAGTCCTCCTACCAAGGCCCTCAACTTCCCATCACGCTGAAGGAGAATTATTCCCTCAGCTCCTGTGAGAGTGGCCCTCCTTGTGTTCCTATCTATGGGGCTTCCTTATATGTCAATCCCCAAGCATGCTCCAATCAGTGTTTCCCCATCCCCCTGCAAACTTAGTTTAAAACCTTATCAAGAAGATCAGCTATCCTGGCAAAGAACAGGGACTTACCTCTCCGCATGAGGTGGATGCAGTCTCTTCCCAGGAGTGCTCTCTCCCTTAAGTGCATGCTGTAGTTCAGGAAACCAAAGCCCTCTTGGTGGCACCATCATTGGAGATGCTGGTTCATTTCCTTGATGCATGCATCCTTTCTAGGACTATGGCCTGCAACATGGAGCACAGAGGAAAAGACTACCTGAACCCTCAACCTCTTGACCCAAGCCCCCAGAGCCCTGTAGTCACTCATGACCCAGTTTGGATTACTTCTGGCCGTGTCATTTGTTCCCACATGGATGAGGAGCATGGGGTACTTGGAGGACCAGACAAGCCTGGGGATCGTCTCAGAATCATTTAAAATATATTGGCAAATTTCCAACATTAAAGTCCCTCAGCCTAAATTTCAATTTGGGAACTTCTATCTCCTTAATATCATTATTGTTATTAGTTTTAAATATTCTTATTATAGTAGAGTTTAGAGAAGAAAACCAAGATCAGGATATCTAAACACAATGTAATAGGCATTGAACTAGGTACAATGGAAGCACCACTATAAGTTATGATCTATTACAATTATTTTATAATACAAACAGGCAAAATAGACTGAGACTAGGAGACAGGAAGTAGAATTATTGAAGCTGGTCAGAAATTGTTCATTGAATTGGATTTTCATCAGACACTAACAATATGTCAGACCTTAAGCTTTGGTTGGATGTGTATCTGTTCTGATGAGTTTCATCAGAATGATTTCTTAGGTACAGAGTGGAATTTTGAGTCAAAATAGGAGAAACACCCACAAAATAGCCAATAACCAAGTTTAGTCTGGGTAATGATTTGGAGAAGGGATCTGAACCAGGATCCTCACCTCCTAGGCTAGTCTAGTTAAACAACCTTTTGCATGAGTGTGGGGCAGGAGGACTTGCGGGGAGGCAGAAGAAGGAATGTCTCATTTTTCACAAAAATGATCTTTTAAGCCAGTTACAGACATTACACTTTAACTGGTATAAATGATCAGAAATCGGTTCATATCTGTAACAGAACATAAATTTAGCACACATAGACTGGTTTAAAAATGGCAGAGCAGAACCCAGTCTAAGATTCTCCACCCCCCCCCCACCTCCACCATCACCACCACCACCACCAAAGGACAAAAATTCTGTTCACTAC